>NW_028168662.1:0-246000 GCF_964237585.1 Gallinula chloropus
AAGTGAAAGCAAACTGTGGCCTGCACTCTGGCGCCAGTGGTATTGAGAAGAAAGCATTTGCAATGTCAATTGTGGCATACCACTTGGCTGCCTTTGATTCCAGTTCATACTGCAGTTCCAGCATGTCCGGTACAGCAGCACTCATACCTGGAGTCACTTCATTTAGGCCACGATAATCCACTGTCAGCCTCCACTCTCCATCAGACTTCTGCACTGGCCATATGGGACTGTTAAAGTGTGAGCGAGTTCGGCTGATCACTCCTTGACTCTCCAGCTGACGAATCAGCTTATGGATGGGGATCAGGGAATCCCGGTTAGTACGGTATTGTCTTCTGTGCACTGTCATTGTAGCAATTGGCACTTGCTGTTCTTCGACCTTCAACAACCCCACAACAGAAGGATCCTCTGAGAGTCCAGGCAATGCACGCAATTGTTCAATTTCCTCTGTCTCCAAAGCAGCTATTCCAAAAGCCCATCGGTACCCTTTTGGGTCTTTAAAATACCCTCTACAGAGGTAATCTATACCCAAAATGCATGGAGCTTCTGGGCCAGTCACAATTGGGTGTTTCTCCCAGTCCTTCCCAGTTAAGCTCACTTCAGCCTCTAACACAGTCAATTGTTGGGATCCCCCTGTCACTCCAAAAATGCTGACAGGTTCTGTCCCAACATGATTCGATGGCATTATCGTACACTGGGCACCAGTATCCACCAGAGCCTTGTACTCTTGTGGGTCTGACGTGCCAGGCCATCGGATCCACACAGTCCAATAAACACGGTTATCCCTCTCCTCCACCTGGCTGGAGGCAGGGCACCTCTATTGTTGCTGATTGTGTTGGCTGTTCACTGGTGCAGCGTTCTTCCTGGCAGAACCACGTTGTGTGATTCTTTTACCTCGCAGCTCATTTACTCGTGCTTGAAGGGCTGAGGTGGGCTGCATACCCCACTTACTCATGTCCTCACCATGGTCACGCAGGTAAAACCACAGCGTCTCTCGCGGTGTGTACCTACTGTATCCTCCCTTCTGGGACGATGGACGCTTTCTCCCAATAGCTGCAACATGGCTGCAAACGGGTTGGAAGTTGGACACATTTTCGTCAAGTCGCTTGACCAGTTTCTCTACTGCTGCGATGACAGAGAGAGAAACATTGTCCTGATATCTCCGGAGGTGGCCGGACACCTCAGATACGGTTGGTGGATATGTATCACTCCAGTCCATTGTTGCCAATGAATTGGTGTGCCCTGCTGGGGCACTTTGTACAACCTTACGCCACATAGCTGGAGTGCATAGGACGTCATCAGGATCAGAGGGAAGCTGTGAGTTGTCCAGATCATAATAAATTACCTCCCGTACAGCTAATTCTCTCAGGTGCTGGATAACTGCCTCTAGGTTGTTACACTTGGGTGTTTGACATGTAATGTATTCCTTTATGGGATACCTTTCCCTCACACTTGACAGTAGTCGCCTCCAGAGGCTGAGGATTTCAGGCTTTTCCCCAATTGCCTTATCAATGCCTGCTTCTCTAGCTAGGGATGCCAACTGCTTGGCCTCCCTGCCATCTAATTCCAGACTACTGGCCCCGTGATCCCAGCATCGGAGCAGCCAAGTGATGATGTGCTCACCTGGGCGGCGGCTGAAATCTTTTCGAATTTCACGCAGCTCACTCAGGGACAGGGATCGTGTAACAACAACCTCATCCTGAGATGGTTGAGATGGAACAACCTTATCCCGGGATGGTTGAGATGGCTTTGCCTTATCCTGAGATGGTTTGGATGGCTTTGCCTTATCCTGAGATTCATCAGATGACCCTGCTTTATCCTGACCTTCATCAGATGACCCCGCTTTATCCTGACCTTCATCGGGTGGCCCTGATTCAATTTCATCCTCATCCTCATCCTTCACTACAGGAACAACTTTCTTTGTGTATTTCCTCTTTCGTACTGGAGCAACAGACACTGATGTGGGTTGATTTTTTGTTTTACCGGCAGTATCTGCTGTAGGGGCAGCAGTAGCTGCAGCATCAGTTTGGCAGGTTGCAGTAGCCACAGTTCTAGTCATAGAAGTTACAGTGGCCTCAGTGTTAGTCCCAGTGGTTACAGTAGCTGCAGTTTCTGCTGGTCTGTTTTCCTTCCTTTCCCTCTGACACTGCTGACTGCTATCAAGCAGTGTTTGGTAAATAGTGGCCAGGGCCCAGCACAGTGCAGTAAGCTGTGCATCTCTGGGAAACTTACGGCAATTTCTTTTCAGATATGCAGCCACTTTATCAGGGTCCTGTAACTGTTCGGGAGTGAAACTCCAAAACATTGGACGTGAGAAAGTGCCTAGGTAGTTGCCCATACTCTGCCACGTACCCTGCCACTCGTGATTATCTGGCCTCGCAGAACACTCTTGAGTGGTATTCATAAACCTTTGCTTAATATTGAACAAAAGCAGAACCATATTCACCAAACATAACAACAGCAAAATGCTAGTTTGAATATCCCAGGGATATTGGAAATTTTCAAAAACTGTTACCAGAGCTGTTGTATTTAGCCCAAAGGAAGAGAAAGCAGCATAGATATTTCTTTCTGTACTCCCACGATACCAGCTGCCATTATTAATCCCTCCCTGTCTAAAGAATAGAGAGGGCAGAAAAATCTCATACAAGTACCAGCACAAGTTCACGATCATCGATATCACTGTATCATAAACTGTTTTCATAAAATACACCAAGATGAGGTACGGGAACGAAAAGAGGAGCTGCAGCCCCAGGATGTTAAAGGATCCTGCTAGGATTGCATACAACAGACGGTGCTTTTGCTGCCACAGCTGTGAGCACAGCCTTGTAAGTAAATACCAGAGCATCGTGACCAGAGACTGCTTAAATCAAAGTACTTATCACAACTTTGACTTAATTACAATCGAGTCAGGGTCAGATCTACCGTTATCCCAACCTTTCGGGCCCCACGTTGGGCGCCAAAAAGACTGTCGTGGTTTCACCCGGCTGAGGGCCAAGATCCACGCAGCTGCCTGCTCCTTAAAGGAAAAGAGCAGGTTAAAGGGAAGAGGGAAGGGGGGTGAGAAGTAAGGGAAGGGAAAAAGGAAGAGAAAGGGGCAAATAACCCCAAGATCAAGAAATTAAGAGGCCCGTGGGTTGGGATAAGGATAGTTTACTAAGATAACAGAAAGATACAATGTAACAATGCTAACAGGACTTCAAAGCAAAATACATGAAGCTGTTGATACACAATGCAGTTTCTCACTGAACCACACAACTCAGGCCGTGCCACCCAGAGCCGTCCCAGAACCCGACCGTCCCCCAAGAACCGCGCGTCCCAGAGCCGCCCTCGGCCTTCCTCCCGTCAGCCCCCGATATCCTGGGCAGGACGTAACTGGCGTGGAATACTCTCTTTGGTCAGTTGGGTCACCGGTCCTGGCTTCGCCCCTCCTTTCTCATGAAGAGCTGAGAAAGTCCTTGACTGTCTGACAGCAACTAGAAACATCAGGGTGTTATCAGCACTACTCCCATTTCACTCTCAAACACAGCATTCATCCACTGTTACAAATGAAATTAACTCCATCCTGACCAAAACCAGGACATAGATCAATGCTGTCCTTGAGCCCATGGGAGCCCCACAGCCTGGGCTACCTTCCCCTGCCATGCTTCCTCAACGATGGCAGATGACATCGATGTTTTGTTACCATACCTTTAAACCCCTTGGAAGCACCATGCTTTGCGTTTCCTGTTCCATCAGAAAATGCAGCGGAACCACATCAAAGATGCCATGGACTGTCCTGCCACATGCAACAGCCCTACCATCTGTCAATGGTTTGTTGCTCGAGCCAGATGAAGATAACCTAGCCACACCACTGTCTGTAAGATGCTTCTCCTTTTTTGTCTTAACCTTCCTCTAGTTTCAATGAATTTTTTCTTTAGATCCCCATCAAGCTCTTGTTTCTAATTGCATGAGTTGTGATCCCTGCGTACAAGAGCAGACACTTGGGATGGAGGTATAGGGAAAACTAAAGCCACCCCCAGCTGCCCAGTATTATTACCTGAGGTTGGGCTGGAACGCAAGGGGGGTTAACTCCTGCCAGAAAGGCTCTTGGTTCATGTACAGCCCGAGGCTCAGGAATACCACATTTCCCTTTTATTTCTTCCACACTGAGAACGCTGCTCCTGTATCCCCCAGAAATGGAACCCATTTCTTTTCTCTGTTTTTTTTTTTTCTCTTTTTAGATTATTTTAACTCTTCCATGCTCAGAGGAAGGTACAGCAGGAATTACCGGGGCAGTGGTAGCAATATCTAATTCTGTCAATTCCTATCAATGCCAAATGTTCAGAGCACGTTTTGGTAGAGGTACATGCAGAGCAACGTCCTTGAACCTTTTTGTCTTTGATGGTAAGAGACATTTCTCGGTTGATGGATTTGCATTCTTTTTCCACTCTGATTTTTCTCTTGAGTAACAGAGCAAATCCCCGTACGGGACCTCGTCCCATTTGCCTTTCCTTTTCCATAACAGTATTAACTGCAGAACAGCGTTACGGTTCGGGGTTCCGTTCAAAGGTCACTTTTTCTGTTTCATTTGTACACTGGCCACTTATGATGACAATATTCAGTGAGCTGATTTTTACGAAAATTATCTTCCAGTTCCTTCCAGTGTGCCAAAAGGCAGCTTAAAGGGGGAGACCCTCGCTGTCGGACCTTTGTTTCCTTCAAAGAAACAGGGAAACTTCAGTGCCATTGTGAGCGGTTGCGATTACTCGCCTTTTGCACTCATGGATTACAACATTTGGCAGCAGTTAAAGCCCCTTGCGTTCCAGCCCAACCTCAGGTAATAATACTGGGCAGCTGGCGGTGGCTGAGCTTAAGTCCTGAGCGGTGCCCAATTATATTCCACATCCAGTTTCATGAGGGTGACTGTAACGCTACCTTCTTCGCATTGCGCTCCAGGAAATTGACTGTGGATGCAGAGGGAAGACCTGAGTGGTGAGACCGAGCTGTGCTGCCGAAGGTGTCCGGCAGCTCTGCGCTGAAAAGCTCAAGATGGGTGAGCCAGAAGAATGCAGCCCGTTTCTTCTTCTTGCTGACACCTGCCAGCGACTGATGGAGGATACCTGACATCTGAAAACGAAGGCTGAGCAAGGCATCGGTTGAACTAAATCACCAGGGGTTTTTATTGGTCTATCTAGGGATCTCTCCTCTATCAGAGAAATGTTATGGCAGTTGCAGGTAAAGCGTCAGGGTCAGTTTTGGAGATTTTTTTTTTTTTTAATGCTAAAGATTTCTATAATTCTGTGTGTGATTTTAACATTGAAGATGCAGGAATGGATCTCTGGCTGGCTTTAGAGCCTTGCACTGAACTTCTCTGAGGTTTCCCTTCTTTCCCCACCATGGGCAAGAGCTCGGGAGCTCGTGTTCCCCGGGAGAAGGCGGCACGTAACCCCGGGGCTGGGGATTCCGGTGCCTTTATCTGAACCGGACGCATCCCGGTCTGGGTCGGTGTCTGTGCCTGTTGGTCTCAACAGAACCTGGTGGGTCGGAAGAGGAAGTGGGAAGAGAAGGACGGGAGAGTGCCCAGTTCAGGATTAAAATGTGCTGTCAGTCTTGCTAGTTCAGGCTCCTTTCAGAAAATGAGCAAAGAGGGTTGGTAAGGCTGATTTTATTATTTTTGCTTCCTGGTTTTTCTCAGCTTAGGTGGGTTGTGTTAATGGGGTCTGGGATTTGTGGGGTTAGCATGGGGTTTTTTGGTCGGTTTTGTTTGGGGTTTTTTTTGAAACTTGGGTTGTGAGGAGGGGTTTGGTTCTCTGCTTTTTGAAGGCTTCGGGGTTCTGTGGGTTTGGGGGAGGGTTATGGGGTTCTGTGGCATTTAGGGTGTCGGTGGGTTTTCTTGTGGGGGTCTGAGCTTTGGGGGTGTTTTGGGGCTTTGGGGGCGGTTCTAGTTTGTGGGGATTCTTTGGGTATTGTAGTTAGCTTGTTTCTTTTCCTCATCTGTCTCTGTCTGGTTCCCTGTTGGCAGTTTTTAATTCCTCCCTCTCCCCGCTATAGCAGCTCTGTACTGGGGTGGTGTCATGTCTAGCCTGCCTCTCCACTGAGGTCAAAAGAGCTGGCTTTTTCCGTAGTGGCCGCGTCTCTCAGAGCTGAGCCTAGAGTCCCTTTTCTTGCTTTTTCCAGGGGCTTCAATGCAAGTCGGATCCAGGTGGAAACTCTTGTGGCAAACTGGGCTGGAGCAATAACTTTCCAGGGAAGCGGGAGCAAGCCTGGCACAGAAGCGATTTCGGAGGCTTTGGGGGATGCGGTCAGGCACTTGAGAGTCAGGCAGTGTGAGGAATGAGTTTGAAAAGTGCCCTCGTCGTCGTCGTCGTTTCTCCCCAGCCGCCAGCTGAGTGCACCACGCACGGGTGCTCTCTCTCTGCAAGGGGGAGGAGGTTGGAAAGGGGAGGGAAAAGAAAACCAAAGGCGCAGTTCCAGTGTGCAGGGCTGAGGAGAGTTTATGCGGAAGTAACAGAGAGAGAATTCGCAAAACCAGGACCATGCAGCAAAATAGCTTGAAGCTGGTGATGCGCGGTGCAGTTTCTCCCTGAAGTGCAGGGCTCAGGCTGTACAGCTCCGAGCTGCCCCAAAGCCAGACTGTCCCCAGACCGCACGTCCTGGAGCCGTGCGCTCCAGCCCCACAGCTCCCCGCCAGCCCCAAGCCTCCCTTTATGCTGATGTCGTGGTTTTACCCCGGCTGAGAGCCGAGATCCTCGCAGCTGCCTGCTCCTTAAAGAAAAAGAGCAGGGAAAAGGGAAAAGGGAAGGGGGGGTGAGAGGTAAGGGAAGGGAAAAGGAAGGGGCAAATATCCCCAAAACCAAGAAACTGAAAGGCCCATGGGTTGGGATAAGGATAGTTTACTAAGATAACAGAAAGATACAATATATCAATGCTAACAGGACTTTAGAGCAAAAAATAGATGAAGCTGTTGATACACAATGCAGTTTCTCACCGAACCCACAGCTCAGGCCGTGCCACCCAGAGCCGTCCCAGAACCCGACTGTCCCCCGAAAACCGCGTGTCCTGGAGCCGCCCCTGCTCCTCCTCCCATCAGCCCCCCTTTGTACTGAGCAGGACGTAATTGGCATGGAATACTCTCTTTGGCCAGTTGCGTCACCTGTCCTGGCTTTGCCCCTCCTTTCTCATGAATAGAGAAATACGAAGAGCTGAGAAGGTCCTTGACTGTCTGACAGCAACTAAAACCATCAGGGTGTTACCAGCACTGCTTTCATTTTAACTCCCAAACACAGCATTCCAGCCGCTGCTGTACATTAAGGTAACTCCATCCTGACCGAAACCAGGACAGCTGACACGATGTCATCGGTGTGGCGTCGCCCTCTGCTTAGTTTGGGTGACGTGCCCTGTCCCTGTCCCCTGCCAGCGTTAGAAGAAGCTGGCAAGCGTGTGGCTGCTGGGCGACAGGTGAAAAGCCGGGGTGCGTGAGCAGCGCGGCTCTCGCCTGAGTGCCCAGCGCAGCTGCGGAGAGAAACGGCCTGGCCGGGTCCGCGCCGCCTTTGCTGCCGCGCGGGACTCGCTGCGTACGGAGCGCGGCCGGCCGTTGCCTAGCGACAATGACGCAGTAGCGGCGGCGGACGGCGGAGCATGCGCAGTAAGGCGCAGTGAAGCTGCCCGGAGGACCCCGCGCATGCGCTCTGGAGCGATGTGGTGCAATGGGGGGGGTGGGATACACAGCAGCTGCGGGCACGAACCGGCGCATGCGCAGTCGTGCGCTCGGTGCTGCCGCCTTGCGGACACGCAGCGGTACTGCGCCCGGGTGGCGCAGCGCCCGAAAGCCGCTGCCTTCTGCCTCCGTTCGCACTCGCCGCGTTCCCGCGTGGCTGCGCGCAAAACCCGGTGCGTGCGGACTGCGGCGCGGGACTGCGGGCGGGCGGCGCAGCGCGAGCGGCGTGGTAGCGCCGACGAGCATGCGCAGTAGAGCGTGCCGGAGCGGCACGGAGGACCCCGCCCATGCTTGCTGGGGCGAGGCGGAGCCCCGCGGCATGCCGGGAAGTGCGCCGTGCGCAGGCGCAGTAAGGCTCGCCCGGGTCCCGGCGTCCGCCGCGGAGCGCGCCAAGCTCGCCTGGGTTCTCGCCGCGCGGCGCCGCCCGCTCCGCGCTCCCTCCCGCTGAGGCGCCGCTGCCGCCGCCCCGCGCGGGGTCGGCCGGGGCCGGGCGGTCGGCGGGTCGGTGCGGGGCCCGCGGGCGGCGAGGCGCCGCGCGTTCCGCCCACCCCCCGCAGCCGCGGCCGGCGTTCTCCCGGCGCCGGTCCGTGCCGGGACGTTTCTCCGCGGCTTCCGGCGGGGTGGCTGGGCCGGGGGGGGGGGGTGTGTGGCTCCGCGGTTCGCGGGCAGTGCGCGGAGGGGGTGGCGGCGGGGGCTCGGGGGTGGGGCCAGGCCAGAGCTCCCCTTCCCCGAGCAGCCGGCACGGGAGACGCGAGGCATGGAAGGGGCCGGCGGGGCGGGGCGGGGCCGGGCCGGGCGCTCCTGGACGCTGCCCGGTCATCCTGAGCCTGTCCGGGCGGCGGGGTCGGGCCTGGCGCCGGGGCAGCGCTCGGCAGCTGTTTGGCTTTGGTGCTCGGCGGGGTCGGGGTGGGGGGAAGGAGGCGGGGCGGGGTTGTTCTTCTCAGGCTCGTGGTTTTCGCTGGGCTTTGGGGGTGCGGGGGTTCTGTGGGGCTTTGCGTTGGGGCTGGGGTTGGTGGGGTCGGTGCGGGCTTGTGGGGTTGTTTTAGCTGGATAGGGGAAGTTGGTTGGGGCTGGCAGGTTTTGGGGGTGTCTGTGGGGTTTGTGTCTCTCTGGAGTTGCGGCTTGTGGGTTTTCTGTCTCGTGGGGTTGTTTTGGCAGAGGAGGGCTTAGGGCTTCTGTTGTGGTTGTTGTGGTGTTCAGTGGTTATTTTGGGGTTTTGTGGTGTCTGGGGTTTCCGGGTGTCCTGGTTTGGGTCAGGATGGAGTTAACTTCTTTTGTAGCAGCGGAAGGAATTCTGTGTTTGAGTGTGAAAATTAAAGCAGGACTGATAAACATCAGGGTGTTTGAGTTGTGGTCAAGCAGTCAGGGACTTCTTCAGTTCTTCTGAATGAAATACGCTCCACCCTTCAGCTAAAGGGAAGCAAAATACTGGAGCCTGCATTGTGCATTTGTAGAGCTGCAAGAAGTCAGCCCAAAGACATTTTGTCACATTAGTTTGGCATTTGCTAATAGCCACTACAGAATCATAGAATAACAAGGTTGGAAGAGACCTTTGAAGATCGAGTCCAACCATTCCCATCCTATGCTAAACCATATCCCTAAGCACCTCATCTACCCTTTTCCTGAACAGATCCAGGGAAGGTGACTCAACCACCTCCCTGGGCAGCCTGTTCCAGGCCCTGACAACTCTTTCAGTAAATTTTTTTTTTAATATCCAATCTGAACCTGCCCTGGCACAGCTTCATGCCATTTCCCCTTGTCCTATCTTCTCCAAGCTAAACAGCCCCAGCTCCCTCAGCTGTTCCTCATATGATTTGCCCTCCAGCCCCTTCACCAGCCTGGTTGCCCTTCTCTGCACCTGCTCAAGGACCTCAATGTCCTTCTTATGGTGGGGAGCCCAGAACTGCACACAGTACTCAAGCTGTGGCCTCACCAATGCTGAGTCCAGGGGCACAATTACCTCCTTAGACCTACTGGCCACACTGCTTTTGATACAAGCCAGGACGCCATTGGCCTTCCTGGCTGCCTGGGCACACTGCTGGCTCATATTCAGCCTGCAGTCAACCAACACCCCCAGGGCCTTCTCTTCCTGACAGCTCTCCAGCCAACCTCCCCCAAGCCTGTAGTGCTGCATGGGGTTGTTATGTCCCATGTGCAGCACTCTACACTTGGCCTTGTTAAACTTCATCCCATTGGTCTCAGTCCATGGGTCCAGTCTGTTCAGATCCCTCTGAAGAGCCTCCCTACCCTCAGGCAGATCAACACTTCCTCCCAGCTTAGTGTCATCTGCAAACTTCCTGAGGGAGCATTCAATCCCTTCATCCAGGTCATTGATAAAGATGTTGAACAAGACTGGACCCAGGACTGAGCCCTGGGGGACGCCACTCGTGACCAGCATCCAGCTGGATTTGGTTCCATTCACCACCACCCTCTGGGCCTGTCCATCCAGCCAGTTTTTAACCCAGCTGAGGGTCCACCTGTCCAGGCCAGTGGCAGCTAGTTTCTCAGTCAGAATGCTGTGAGAAACCGTATCAAAGGCTTTACTGAAGTCCAAGTAGACACATCCACAGCCTTCCCCTTGTCCAAAACCGGGTCACTTTGTCATAGAAGGTGATCAGGTTAGTTTGACAGGATCTACCTCTTGTAAACCCATGTTGACTAGGCCTGATCCCCTGGCCATCATGCATGTGCTGCATGATAGCTCCCAAGATGAGCCTCTCCATGATCTTTCCTGGGACTGAGGTCAGACTGACAGGCCTGTAGTTCCCCGGACCCTCCTTCTGGCTGTTCTTATATATGGGTGTCACATCTGCCAGCCTCCAGTCGAGTGGATCTTCCCCAGTCTGCCAGGATTGCTGGTAGATGATGGAAAGGGGTTTGGCAAGCACATCTGACAGCTCTCTTAGCACCCTTGGGTGAATCCCATCAGGTCCCATTGACTTGTTAGTGTCTAACTGGCCAAGTAGTTCGCTAATCATTTCCTCCTTACCCATGGGAATTATGCTATTCTTCCCCTCTCTGTCAGCCAGATCCTGAGGATGAGTACTCAGGGAATAACCACATCTACTACTATAGACTGAGGTAAAGAAGGAATTAAGGACCTCAGCCTTGTCCTTATCCCTTGTCACTAATGTTCCCTCAGTATCCAACAAGGGCTGGAGATTCTCCTTGACCTTCCTTTTACTGTTAATGTACCTGTAGAAGGACTTTTTAGTATCTTTTACAGAACTGGCCAGTTTGAGTTCCAGTTCAGCTTTAGCCCTTCTGACTTTCTCCCTACATGATCTCACTGAATTCCCATAGTCGGCCCAAGACACCTGCCCCTTCTTCCAAAGCTCATCTTTTTCCCTCTTTTCCCGAAGGTCTTCCTGGATCTTCCTACTCAGCCAAGCTGGCTTCCTTCCTTGCCAACTCCTCTTCTGACAGACTGGGACAGCCTGTTCTTGTGCAGCCAAGATTTCCTTCTTGAGGAGCAGCCAACCCTCTTGGGCTCCTCTGCCCTCAAGGGCTGCCTCCCATGGAATCTTACTGAGCAGCTTCCTGAACAGACCAAAGTCAGCCCTATGGAAGTCTAAAGTGCTTGTTCTGGTGCTTCCCTTTCTTACTTCTCCCAGTACTAAGAATTCTATCAGCTCATGGTCACTATGCCCCAGGCATCCTCCAACCTTCACATCCCCCACTAGGCCTTCTGTGTTAACAAACAACAAGTCCAGCAGGGCACCTTCCCTGCTGGGTTCATTCACCATCTGGGTCAGGAAGTTGTCTTCCAAACACTCCAGGAATCTGCTAGACTGCTTCCTCCCTGCTGTACATCCAGGAGACATCTGGTAAATTGAAATCCCCAATAAGGATGAGGGCTAGTGATCATGAGACTTCTCCCAGTTGTTTATAAATCAACTCATCAGCTTCCACCTCCTGATCAGGTGGTCTATTGTAGACTCCCATCACTCTGCTTTTATAATTTTTTTGGCAGGGGGGTTGGACCCGATGATCTGTCGAGGTTCCTTCCAACCCCTATGATTCTATATCTCCTTGTTTTCATTTTCCTTTGATCTTTACCCAGAGGCACTCAACCCTTTCATCAGCATACTCCAGCTCCAGGCAGTCAAAACATTCTGTGAGATACAGGGCTACCCCACATCCTCTCCTATTCAGCCTGTCACACCTGTATAGTTTATAGCCAGCAATTGCAGCATGCCTGTCATGTGAATTGTCCCACCACGTTTCAGTGATGGCAATTACATCACAGTCTCCCTTAGTAACAAGAGCTTCTAATTGCTCCTGTTTATTGCCCATGCTGCGTGCATTGGTGTAGATGCACTTCATCTGGTCTATCGATCTTGATATGCTCCTCAGGGAAGCCTTGTTTCCCAAGAAAAATGCCACTACAGTGGCATTTATAGCATATCATTTTTCAGATGACCAGAAGACTTATTTTCATCAGCTTGTCAATTAATACATTTATCATTTGGACTTTCCCTTTAAGTAAGAGTGTTCTCTCATAACTTTCATGCCATTGTAAATTTTACCATGTGGAGGAATCAAGTAAAATTCAATCAATGTGAGATGTACATATAGAGAGAAAGAAATATGAAGAAAGTGCAGCAACAGTATTAAGTTTCAGAGCAAAATCATTTATTTTGCCTAACAATGAAGCTGCTAGCTAGAAACAAGACTGGTTATTCATAATATCACCCACTGCTATTACCAGAACTCACCTGCTGGCCCAGGTCCAACTTTGATGGCTCCAGAGCCTCCTCAGTCCAATGGAAAAAGCCTGCCCAGGCTTCAGGTGGGAAGCCAGTCATGACTCTACCTTCTGGTATTTCCTCAGCCCCCTGCTCTTCCAGGGCATAACCTTCCTCCTGTGGATCTGATGTTGATGGAAGATCCATCTCCAAACAGTTGGCCTCGGACTGCAGGGAGAAGCAGATGCTGTTAGCAGGTTGCTGGCACAGGGCACACAATGTTTTCTGTTTTGCCCTCCACAGGATGTAGGCCAGGCAGAACCTGTGGAGACAAGGAGCATCCTGCTGCTGGATGAGCCAAATTTATCCTCCCTAATCAGCCAACACAGGTGAGCTGAGTCAGTGCAGGTAGGCTGAGTGAGCCAGAGCTGTTTTCCACACCACCTGACACCACTTCCCCATGAAAGTAGCTGGCTGGGGAAGGGTTGGGGCTGTTTGCTTCTAGGGCAGTTGGAGTGTGTTAGGCCTGGGTGTGAGTGTAACAACAGTGGGTGAGGTGGCTGGCCGACTCTGTCTGTTTGAAGAAAGCCTCTCTTCCTCCCTTGTCTCAACAGTGGTGACGTTATCCCAAGAGGTCCCGCACCTCAAAGAGGATGTGTCCTACTGCCTACCTGTACAGACTAGGATTTCAGCCATCAGAAGCAGGTGTTCCTCTACTTCAGAAAGAGCTAATAAAAACTACACCCCACCAGTCATCCTTTGGTTCTACCTGCACGACCATGGTGAAGACATGAGGAGTTGGGACAGGAAACCCACCTCAGCCCTCCAAGCCAGAGTGAATAACTGTGAGGAAACACAGTTAAAAAAGATTCCTTCAAGAAAAATGCTGCAGCAGTTTCCTGTAGACAGCCCACCAGACTGTGTAATTGTCATTGTACCTGTGACCCTCTTGAAGGGACCTCTAAGTCCCCCTTGCAAGAAGTCAACAGCAAATACAATGAGCAAGATTAGGGGGGCCCTGCTTCCAGCCAGGTGGAGGAAAAGGATAACTGGATCTATTGGACTGTGTGGATCCCATGGCCTGGCACATCAGATCCACAAGAGTACCAATGCAGTAGTAAACTCCAGTGCCCAGTGTCTCAAACAGGTTTGAGGTGATGAGGTGAAACATTCTAGGCAGGAGTAGTTTCTTTCTAAGTACCTCAGAGAAGTCTTATACAAAATGTTGGGGGGTGGAGTGGGGTGTGTTTGCGTGTGTGTGTGGCCATAAATACATGCATTCCTGCATTTTTGATACAAACTAATTATTAATTAACTTTGTGTTAGAATTGATGTTCCTAATTGAGAGTGATTGAGAACATGTGAAGAAGAAGAGGCTGGATGTTTTAGTCATAAACAACACCTCCTTACTTCTTTGATTCTTCTGCCTGTTTGCAGGTCAAAATACCACGGTGGTCTCATCACAAACATTAATATCCCCCATAAGATTTATTGGAGCTGTTTGTGTATCTTTTTAAAGAATCACTATATAAATCAGACAAAGCTTTGCAAGTGTTTTGAAAATTGACCTGAAGTCTTGAAAACATCAAGGTATTTCACTGTGAAACATGATGCATGATTTAACATCTTGCAGTTATTAGACAGACTTGAAAAATTCAAATAACACTCTGTGAAGTAATTATTTTCATTTCATAGAATCGTAGAATTGTAGGGGTTGGAAGGGACCTCGAGAGATCATCGGGTCCAACCCCCCGTCAGAGCAGCTCCCCAGCTCATATTGCACAGAGAGGCGTCCAGACAGGTCTTGAATATCTCCAGAGATGGAGACTCCACCACCTCCCTGGGCAGCCTGTCCCAGGGCTCTGTCACCCTCGCTGTGAAAAAGTTCTTACTCATGTTGGTGCGGAAATTCCTGTGCTCCAACTTGCAGCCATTGCCCCTTGTCCTGTCCCAACAGACCACTGAAAAGGGGCTGACTGATTTCCCCTGCATCCCCTGCTTAAGATAATTATAGACTTTAATTAGGTCCCCCCTTAGTCTTCTCTTCTCAAGTCTGAACAGTCATAGGGGAGATGCTCCAGGCCCTTAATCATCTTTGTAGCCCTTCTTTGGACTCTCTCCAGGAGATCCCTGTCCTTTTTATACCAAGGATCCCAGAACTGGACACAATACTCCAGGTGGGGCCTGACCAGGGCAGAGTAGAGGGGGAGGATCACCTCCTTTGACCTGCTGGCTACACTCCTCCGGATGCACCCCAGGATCCCATTGGCTCTCTTAGCCACCAGGGCACACTGCTGGCTCATGGCCAACCTGTCATCAACCAGGACCCCCAGGTCCTTCTCCACTGAGCTCTTCTCCAGCAGGTCATCCCCCAGCCTGTACTGATACAAGCAGTTGTTCCTTCCCAGGTGCAAGACTCTACACTTGCTTTTGTTGAACTTCATCCGGTTTCTCCCTGCCCAGCTTTCCAGCCTGTCCAGGTCTCTCTGGATGGCAGCGCACTGTTCCTGCGTGTCAGCCACTCCTCCCAGCTTTGTATCATCGGCGTACTTGCTGCAGGTGGATGCTATTCCCTCATCAAGGTCGTCAATGAAGTTATTAAACAGGACTGGACCCAACACAGAGCCCTGGGAAACACCGCTAGTCACAGGCCTCCAGTCAGATTCTGCTCCACGAATCACAACACTCTGGGCTCGGTATTACAAGGTCCACAGAGTTGCAATATTTTTGAATAGTCAGTGAGAGAGTGACTTTGATCTTCACTTTTATTTGCATGGAACAAGTCTAAAGCTCACATCCATGTTTTTAAGATAGCTACAGAGCTAAAGGCACCAAATCCATGTCAAAATTGTGTGGGACAGAAGTGGGCCGAAGAATTTTTGATATCAGATCAAACCTCTAAATTAACAGGGCTTTTCCTGGAAAGTTACACTGCAATTATATAGTATTTTCTGGAATAAAACAAGCAGAGCTGCAATATCACAAAAGTTCTGTTTTTAACTAAACGTAGCAGAACCTGAGGATATGACTGGGACAGTCAGCGTGCCTGCTCCTGACCACGATCTTCCAGCTTGCTCTGTAGGCAGAACTGTGTTGTTAAAGCTGGAACATGTTTTCATCAGTAGCAGAAATTATTCATGCCATTCTAAATGAATAATTAGCAGAAAGAAAACCTGAGTAATGATTAAGTTTTCTATTACTGCTACAACTATTGTATTGTATTACTAAATGACATTGCTCGGTCCTGCCAGCTTTCCTTAGCTCCTTTGCTTTGCAGAGTGACCTGCCATGGATTCCACCTCCCTGACCCAGCCCTGCTCACGTGAGGTCTAAGCATTTCACTTAAACACCTCTTTTATCTCTTTTTATTTCATCTTTGTTGTGCATGTTCATGTCCGTGGTTCTTTGGCCCTGGCTGGAGGCCAGACACCTGCCAAAGTTGCTCTATCACTCCCCTTTTCAGATGGACAAGGGAGAAAATGTGTATTGCGAGGCTTAGCAGTTGAGATGATACGGACAGGGAGAGATCATTCCGCAATCAGCGTCACAGGCAAAAGGGACTCAACACAGAATAAAGGAAAGAAAACTTAAAAGGCCTTAAAACCACTGAGAACAACAACAGTCCAGAATGAACTTCACACAGGCCTTTCTTTAAGGTGAGTCGTTAATACCTGTATTAAATGAGTTTGAAAACTGAGATAACACCTGTGTTACCTTAGGGGCTACACACAGGTTTCCTGTGCTTTAAGGAGTTCATGTGGTGTGAAGCGAAGCGCACAGAGAGCAACATGGGCATCAAAGCAACATAATTCTGCTCATTCCATGCCTGCTCTGCTGAGTAATGTGAAAAGCAAGAGGACAAATCTAAGCACAAAATTGCGGCTGGGTGAGGTGCCTGGAGAGGAAGGCAGCTCTCTGGAATAGAATCTCTCAAAAGCAACAAGGTGCAGAAACCTGAAGAATAAGAGAAGAAAAAACCCCACTATTTAAGACAACAGGAAAGAAAGATGGCAGGGTGTTATGTACAGGAGCACTGGAAAGATTTACTGGCTTTCAAAGCTGCTGCATGCAGAACTACCTGTCCTATCATCAGTGAAAGCAATGGTGTGACTTTCTCTAAATCCGTGTGAATAGAAGTTCTTAGTTTTCAGATGTGCCCAGAAGCCTGATTCAATGATGTAGCTCAAGAGACAATTAATTAATATAGCTTTAATATAAGGAGATTTTGCACGTTTTGAGACTAGAAAGTATTGGCATGTTTTGGATTTCAGTAAAATGTGGCTGTAGCCATTTGAGGGGTTTTGTAAGAACAGCTACAAATTTTAACCCTGAGGTTGTTTGTCCCTGGCTAGAGGTCAGACGCCTACCAGTGCCACTCTATCATTCCCTTTTTCAGCTGGACAGGGGAGAAAATAGCTATTGAGAGGCTCAGGAGTCAAGATAAGGACAGAGAGAGATCATTCTGCAGTCGGCGTCACGGGCCAAACGGACTCAACACAGAATAAAGGAGAGAAAACCCTCTAATTTCTGACACTGCCCTGCACACCCAGTGCCACAAGAGTCGGGTAATGAGAAGTGAGACCAAATCTTAAAGTACCTTCCCCCCACCCCGCCCTTCTTAGCAGACTTCAGTCATGATTTTGCTCCCTTCTTCCCCCCCATTATGGCATGGGGAGGGGCAGGAACTGGGGAAATGGGGGTTTTGGTCAGCTCCTCCTAAGTTGGTTTCCTTCTTGGCCAGGGGTGCATTCATTCCACACACCCTTCACCTGCTGCAGTGTGGGGTCCCACCCACAGGAGACAGTCCTTCGCTTAGAGGGGCGGTTCACAGAGTAAGGGAATAATTCTGTAGGCATGTGTGAGTGTGTGTGTCTATTATATATGTACATATATATGTGTGTGTGTGTGTGTGAAACAGGAAACTGGTCATACCTAAGGGAATTGTTGGATCTGGTCATGATGTAAATGGTATGGAATAAGGGGTGGATAATGTCCTGGTTTCAGCTAGAATAGAGCTACTTTCTTTCTAGCAGTGGGTGCAGTGCCGTGTTTGGGAGTGAGTTAGGCTGAGAGCAGTGCTGGTCACACACTGATGTTCTAGCTGTTGCCAAGCAGTCAAGGACTTTTCAGTTGTTGATAGGTCACTGCTAGTGGGAAGGGAGGGGACACAGCCAGGACAGGTGACCGGAGTGCCCAAAGGGGGTATTCCATACCAATGATGTCATGGTCAGCATAAAAGGGGGGTTGGTGGGGGGAGGAGCAGGCAGCTCCAGGCCACACATTTTTGGGGACGATCCAGTTTCAGTGCAGCTCTGAGCTGTGCGGTCTGAGTTGTGCAGTTTGCTGAGACACTGCCTTGTGCACCACCAGTTTCATGTGTTTTGCTCTGAAGTCCTGTTATTATTGTTATCTCTAATTTTCTGCTATGCCAGTAAACTATCCTCCCAACCCACAAGGTTTTGGTTTCTTGGGTTGTTCTTCTCCCTGCCTTTCCCCCTCCCTCAATTACACCCCCCTCACCCCTTCCCTCTTAAAGAACAAGCTTCTGTGTAGGGCTCAGCTCTCAGCTATGGGAAAAACACGACAGTCAATGAGAACACTTTGTCCTTTTCAGAGTCAGGTAAATGTGGTAAATGCTTTATTCCTTATGAGGTGGCCTCAGCCAGGCATGGCCAGGGGAAATACAGGGCATGGCTCTGGGATGGGCCTCAAAAGCTGCCAATGGCAGACACCAAAGCACCACCCAGCCATCAGAGAAGCCTGGCTCGAGACTCCACACCTCTCAGGAACGCAAGCACTGAGTGACATGGCGTCACAGCCCACTGCTTGCTGACGTCACAGTGTGCCTCCTGCTCCTGGCGTTCTTGCACAGGTAGCGCTCTGACTGTCACTGACACCTGTGCAGATTGAAAATGTCATCATTTCCATATTCCCAGAACTTGGAATCTGGTGACACATTTGATCACAAGCACTGATGGGGGGGGAGGCATATAGAAATAGAAAGAATAGTTCTCAAGATTTAAGTCACCCAGCGCTGAATAAGCATACCTACTTTATAACTTTCGAGTTATAGAGTCTATTTTCAGCACGTCAGCACAAATAGTCCAGGGATGACCTAGCTGAGTTTGGACAGATGAGAAGAAGCCATCAGTAATCTTAGCAGGGAAAGGCTCCTCACTCCCTTCCCTTGCTGCACCCATGGGAAACAGTCCTCCATGAAGTTCTCCAATGGGAGACCTTTCCCACAGGGCTTCAGCTCTTCACCAGCTGCCCCAGTGTGAGTCAGTTCTGTTCGGTGCAATTGTAAATCATAGAATGTCTCGTAGTCTCTCAGGCCCAGACTGCTCCAGCCTGGTCCTCCACGGAGTCACAGGCCCTCCCCCATGACAGCAAGCCTGCTCCAGCATGGGTCTCTCTCTGGGGCCTGCAGAGAGCTTCAGGCTGCTTCTTGCAGAAGCCAACCCTGCAGCCCCCCCTTCTGCATTAGAATCCAGCTATGCAAAACTGCAACAAACTCTAATAGTGGAACAGCCTTGAAGATAAAGTGAAGATAGGGAAGTAATAAATAATAAGACCAACAACTCATTAAGCAACAGATTACATCTTGTTTTCAGCTACAAGGGGTTCCTAACTAGTTTGTGCAAGAGTGTGTTTTTGAGACTACAGGGAAAACCATAAAGAGTATGTGCTGAGGGAAAAGGTAAAAAGCTCACTGAGAGGAAGACGTCCACCCTTCATCCCTGAAGACCACCACAAGACCCCCTGAGTGTCACTGGGCATGCTGTATCTCTGAGGAGTTAATGTAAATGACTTCCCAGAAATAATTGACATAACGCTGCCTTTTCTTAGAGCTATCATGAATATGTAGAGTTAATCTGTATAAATATGAGAAATTTTGCTTTAGACGGCGCACACATGATCCCCTGTGTGCCCAGTGCTGCAAGAAAGGATATCTGCCTAATAGTCCCCAAGGCTATTGAGGTTTGATTCCAGCTTTTTGAGGCATCACTACTTAGAATCATGGAATCCTAGAATGGTTAGGCTTAAAGATCATCAAGTTCCACCTCCCCCTGCCATGGGCAGACACACCTCACACTAGACCAGGCTGCGAAAAGCCCCATCCAACATGGTCTTGAACACTGCCAGGGACAGGGCAACCACAACTTCCCTGGGCAACCTGTTCCAGTGCCTCACCATCCTCAGAGTGAAGATTTCCTTCCTAATAGCCAATCTAAATCTACCCTCTTCCAATTTAAAACCATTCTCCCTCATCTTGTTACTACATACACTTCTAAAAATACCCTCCCCAGCTTTCCTGTAGGCTTCCTTCAGGTTCTGGAAAGTGCTTATCGGTTGTTTTTCACTGAAAGTGCACTTTTGCGAGCTAAGAAATTAGCCAATAAAATGGTTATCAGTGGTTTTGTGTACTGAAAGTCACTGATTTTTGTCTTAAACATTTGTTAAAGACATTCTATGAAAAGTCTCTTTCTCCAAAAGCAATCTTGTGGCAACACTTCTGCATTTTCTTCCTTGGGGTTTTGATTTTTTAAATTTTTCCCTTAATACAGAGTAATTTCCCTGATTCTACCAGTTAGTCACTCATTTGATAGTACATATACTTAGGACTCCTACGTTCCATTGTGTCCAGTTCTGGGCTCCCTGGTATAAAAAAGACAGGGATGTCCTGGAAAGAGTCCATCAGAGGGCTACAAAATGATTAAAGGCCTGAAGCATCTTCCCTATGAGTAAAAGCTGAAGGAACGGGGCTGTTCAGCCTTAAGACTGAGAGGGGACCTTCTTAATGTTTGTAAATATCTGAAGCTTGTGGCACAGGAGGAAATGGCCAGACTATTTTCAATGGTCTGTGGAGACAGGACAAAGGGCAATGGCCTCCAGTTGGAGTGCAGAAAGTTCCGCACCAGTATGTGGAAGAACTTTGTCACGGTGGGGTGACAGAGCCCTGGGACAGGCTGCCCAGGGGGGTGGTGGAGTCTCCTTCTCTGGAGATATTCAAGACCCATCTGGATGACTATCTGTGTAACCTCTCCTTGGGAACCTGCTTTAGCAGGGGGGCTGGACCCAATAATCTCTCAAGGTCCCTTCCGACCCCTATGATTCTGTGATTCTGTTCAAGGCCAGGTTGTTATACTTAAGCAATAACGTAGACCTAAAAATTTCCAGTGTCTCTTACATAGTCCTCTGGGGCCTTGACCTTACTGTGATGAAAGCTCTAGAACATGACGAAAAGCTGAGTGAAAAAAGTGGGTTTATTTCTAATACAGAGACATAAAATTTCCACTATAAGAACTGCAGCTTTTCAGTCACAACAGGCTTTTGATGTACATTTTTTGTTAATGCTACAACTATTTTTTTTCTATGGATTGTGGTGGTTTGGCCCTGGCTGGAGGCCAGATGCCCACCAAAGTCACTCTGTCACTCTCCTTTTCAGCTGGGCAAAGGAGCAAATACATATTGAGAGGCTTAGGAGTCAAGATAAGGACAGGGAGAGATCATTCTGCAATCAACGTCATGAGCACAACAGACTCAATATAGAATAAAGGAAAGAAAACTCTCTAATTTACTACACTTCACTATACATCAGGCCTGAAACCAGAATTGGGTAATGAGAAGTATGACCAGACCTTATAGCACCTCTCTCCACCCCTCCCTTCTTAGCAGACTTTAGTCCTGATGTCAGTCCTCCCATTGTGGCACAAGGATGGGCAGGGAAAGGGGAAATGGAGGATTTGGTCAGTTCCTCCAAGTTGTTTTCTGTCTTAGCTGGATGGGGCATTCCTCTCCCTCTTCCCCTGCTCCAGCGTGGGGCCTCTCCACAGGCTGCAGGTGGGGTCTCAGCCTTTTCCAAGGGCTGTGAGGGATCACCCACTCCACCATGGGTTTCTTCACGGGCTGTAGGGCATCTTTCTCTCCGGCATCTGGGGCACCTCCTCCCCCCCTCACCGGCCTTGGTGCCTGCACAGTTTCTTACATCTTCTCACTCCCTTCTCTGGGGGTAAAAAGTATCTGCTTTCGGGGTTTCTTTTCTCCTAAATGTGATTCCCAGAGGTGCTGTGACCAATACTGATGGGCTCGGCCTTGGTCAGCAAAAACTCCAGCCTTTAGCCGGCTGCTGTTTGCTCTGTGGGGCCTGCAGAGAGCTTCTGGCTGCTTCTTGCAGAAGCCACCCCTGCAGCCCTCCCTTCCTCCATCAGAATCCAGCCATACAAAACTACATTATTTTTTACTCCTGAAATCCTGATTCTCTATTTCCTTTACCTCTTCTCCTGGTAAAATATTAAAAATTCAGCCATACAACATTTTACAAACAATTTTAATTATGGAGAGTTATGGAGGGCAGCAGAAGTTTGGGTTGTAAAGGACTAGAGATATGGCTTAACCGTTGCTGACAGAACCATACCCCCGTCTCTTTCTTAACTGTACTCTCTCCTCTCTTTCTTCTCTATGAACCACTGTAACCCTACCCCCTCTTTCCTCTCTCTCAATCACCATAAAACCTCATCCCTACGACATGCAACAAAGTGAATTCCACCTGTCAGGAACAGCTATACATCTTGTTTATCTCAAAGGGGCTAATCTTGAAGCAGGTAGTCCAAATCCTCTGCACATGTGCACAGGCTCAGGGTCAACTGAACGACAGTGTGAGGGTGCTCAGACCCTCTTGAGGAGGCTCAGACTCTCCCAAACCTTCAGGGACCCTCTGGAGATGGCAGTGGGTATGCGTCCCACCTCCATGTGGAAGGTGTGGCTATGCCAAGGACTTATTGACTGTGCAGTGAGATCACACTGTAAAAAGTCAAGACCCACAAAGACTGGGAGAAATGTTCTCCCACTGGACTTGAAGACATTCGACTGATGGGACGCCGCAGATCTGTGGTGGTAGCTATTGCTCGCTTGCTCTCTCTCTCTCTCTTGCTTTCCCTCTCTCTTTTCCATTCTTCTGTCTTTCACAACGCGTGTTGTGGGCCATATAAAGTGACTTGACACTTGACTCTATTTTGAGTCTTAATTCTCTTCTCGAGAATTTGAAAGACCGAATTGGACATCACTCAGGGGTTAAGCCCAGCCGCCCCAACCAAGTCCGTTAGAACGCAAGGGGTTTTAACCTCTGCCAAATTATTCTATCTGGTTGTGGATCATGACACGGGTATAGATCTGGATTATGTTCCTATAATCATGATAATACAACTCCTGTAACTTGTGGCGCAACAGAGGTGCAGGATATGGGGAATATACCTGATCTGTCTTTTCCTGAACAAAGCATTTCTAGCCAAATTATTCATCAGTTGGTGGTGTTGGTGTTCATTCTTGCATCATTTGTTCTCCAAGAAAAGTAAATAGCAAGAATAATCTCAGGTTACTTCAGATTTTGTTGCGGGGTCATTTGAATATCTCAGTACCCATTTTCTTCTATTAGTAGAACTTCCTGCTTGACATTCATTCTTAAAATCCTGTAGTTTTCAGTAAAAAAGAAATCTCAGGAGGCAGTCTAGCTCTGTAATTTCTGCTTATAGAGAAAAATGAGTGAATGAAGTACTGTGATCACAGTTTCCACAAGAAATTGTATAATCTCTATTAGAAGGCAGTAAAATGTTTGGCCAGCATGTGTTCTTGCACAGCAAGTATCTTTATATTGCCTTGGGGTAGATTTAAAAAAAATTTTTTTGAAAATATATTTCAAGTTTTTTACCTAGACAGACAACTTCTTGCTTCCTTTGGTTCTTAAACAAATGTATAGGTTGGGCACTGGAGCCTACCAGACCTTTTGAAACAGAAAGCCCTATGTTTTGCCTCTTTATTTATATGTTTTCAAGACCAGACATCCCATTAGATAATCTCTTCTAGCCTCTTCTGTAGAGAAATAATTCAAGAGGCAGTGTAAGTACATTTGTAACAAGATGGTACAGTCAGAGAGAGAATAATTTATTTTAAACACTTGCATCCCTTTAATTTTCAAGTACTGCACAGGAAAGAATTAGAATGGGTTTTCAACCAAAAATAACAAATTGGAAAATGAAAACAAGAAATACTGATTGGCGACAGCATTTTCTTCTCTGCATTTGCAACTTAAATGACAATTAAGCTGACATGTGCAGATGAGATGAGAAACGGAGAATTACAATTTAAGATGTTAGAATGGGGGATTTTATAATTTTTTTTTCCCTCACTGTAACAGTCAAATTTGTTTTCTTCTTGTAATATTTTATATCTCAATTCCCGGTGTAGAAAGAGCAGATTAGTTGTGCCACAGAGCACTTTCTGCAAAACCTGTGATAATAGGGTGAGCACAGGGTGGTGGTGGGACAGATGGACAGCTTTCAGGCAAGGCACACTGGATCTTGTGCTGAGGTCTGCCATCAGGACTGTTGTGGTTTAACCTGTCCAGCAGCTAAACCAACCACACAGCTGTCTTCTTATCCCCCCTTAGTGGGATGGGGAAGAGAATTGAAAAGTAAAATACCCAGTAAACCTTGCAGGTTGAGATAAACACAGTTTAATAGAACAGAAAACGTAAATAATAGTAACACTACTACTACTACTACTACTACTACTACTACTACTACTACTCCTACTCCTACTAGCACTACTACAGTACACAAAACAAATGATGAAGAGCACAGTTTCTCACCATGCAAAGCCGATGCTCAGCTATTTTCTGAGCACGATGTTGTATTTTATGTAATATCCCTTTAGTCAGGTTGGGTCAGCTGTCCTGGCTGTGTCCCTTCCCAGAGTCCTGGGGCCTGCCCAGTCTTCTCATTGGTGGGCCGGTATGACAATCTGAAAAATCCTTGAGTGCTTGGCAACAATTACAACATCAGCGTGTTGTCAACATTCTTCTCATCCTAACTCCCAAACAGGGCCCTACATCAGCTGCTAGGAAGAAATTTAACTCTATCCCAGCCAAACCCAGGACAGTAATTGTCAAAGACGAAAACAGAATAACCAGATGAACTACATGATTGGTGAGTCAGAATGTGGTGTGTGATGGCTTCAGACAGAAGGATAGCTGCTTTTGGTGAGGTCTCAGAGCCAAAAAACAGGAACAAATGTCTGACTTGCCACAACAGAGAAAGCAGCTGCAGTGGAGATCGGGAAATGTCAGAAACAGAACGGGAGCACGGGGAAGCTAAATACCAACATACCAGTTGTCACACAGACAGTCCAACTGAGGCACACACAGGCCCATTTACAGGGACAGCAGAGATGCTAATAGTGACACCACTGCTGGGAGCAGACTGGGGATGTAGTGGTCAGTATTCCAGAGACTTTCAAGGTCAAGGGCTTCTAAAACCCTGTTGTGCTTTGCTGTAAATCTGATATTTAGTGGCAATTTGTGACCAAATAGCACTGGTTCTCTTTTTAAAAGGGACTTGGATTTGATTATATGCTAACTAAATTCACTAACAATGGATTAAAAAAAATGCAACCTGAGTGGATTTAAGACACAAAGGTGCTCTTTAATGATACTGTATCACCAAAAATGCAACTAACAAAACAATAAAGCATTTAATTAAAGTTTCTGTGAAACTGACAACCTGTTTTGCTATCTTAAACTCACAGTTTGAAGTCCATTGCTTGCTGTTAAATAAAAATGAAATTAAGTCAGTGGGAATCTCTTACATGACATATCATTTAGGTTGTTGGCTTTACTGCTGATAAATTTGGATTGCCTGTGCTGATGGCAGTAAATCAAATCTTAATTGACTGTCAGATTCTGAATAATAAATGATGAATTCCTTAAAGTTTTGCTTATTTATCTTTATCAGCATTTTTATGGTTTAGGGTGTTCTTGGGATAACTTTACTGCTGCTTTTTCAGCCACCTGATGTCACGTGTTCCAGACAGAAGCTCGTACCAAGGTTAATTTACACACTTCATCAATGAAAATTTGAAAATGTGGCTTGTAATTTTGAATGTTTCTGTGTGTATCTGCTGGTTTCCAGCCTTGTGTAAAAGGCTGTTTTTCCATCTCTGGATGCTCACGACTTCACATTCTAAGGTAGTACTTGTTTATAATATGGCCTTGGTTTATCGCTGAATATTTTTTGGGGAAAAGGAGGGAAAAGTGGAGATCATGTGGTAACCAGACTGGTGACACTCGTGCTAATGAAGACTTGCATGGGGTTGTTCTCAGCATTTTGCCATGATGGTTTGCAGGAAGAAGGAAATGGAGGATTCACTTGGCAGACTCAGTAGTACATAAAAAAATTTGGTTAGTTGTTATTGACCTGAACTCTTGAAGTCCATTTACTTAAGTTAAAATGCAGACCATATATTTTTCATATTTCTATATTTTTATAGTCTGAAAGACTTCATATAGTCAAATTATTAAATATTCCCATGAAAATCTTATATTGTTTTTCTTTATGCATCACACTTTTTGTACATATTAATGTGTTTTCAATGCAAGATAACAGATGCCTCTAAGGTAACACAGTTGAGTACAGCAAATGTTACAACACTAAATACAAACAGCATTGCAAATAAAATTATAAAATTTAATAACACATGAAGAATTCATTTCTCCCAAGCTCATAAATATGGTTTCCATGAGATAAACCAAGACCATGCTTCTTGGAATCATTCTTATTTATGCATTAATTTTACTTGTTCCTGCGACTTTTGAACATCAGCTGAAATCTTTCCTCTGGGAATAAGCACAGTGAATGTTAGTAACTTCACCTGTAGTCCAAGCGGGGTAAAACACTGTGTTAACATTCTCAGGTGGTCTACTTGACTAGGCATCTGGGGAGTCCCACATCCTACTACTCTCGGAAAGGAAAGAGAAATAACACAAATTCATGATTCCTTTTTCCTTTGGAAATTCAAATGGTTTCAGTCTCCAGAGTACCAGCTGTGGTAGACTTTTTTGGCCACTGGTCATTCATCTACTGAATGATCCTCAGGTAGCTGTTTAATATGTGAATACTGGGTTCAGGCTTCCTTTCCTGTAATTTTTATAGCAAAGTAAGAACTTAATAAAACAGTTCCCACTGGCTGTTCCAGTTAAGGCTTATGGGAAAATACTTTTTTTAGAACTTTATCCCCAGCCTGCACATCCTGTACCTGTGTCTCTGTAGGGGTGGTTTAGTACTACTTAAAAAGTTTTAATTTTGAAACTTTCTTGTAAATGCTTTTGGTAATTAATTAATATCCACCTGAGAGGCTGGTCCTAGAAGGGACAAAGGTCCCAGGTACAGCTAAATGCTTACCAACATTTTCTGTTGGTGACCAACCCTAGAGGTTGGCAGGGGTATTTCCAATATCCCAACATTCCATAATGCGATTCATAAAATTTTAGGCCATTTTAAACCTACCTGACCACAACATGGAGTAATTTTATTTCTAACTAAAAGCTTCTACCCATCCTGAGAGTTGGTCCATGACTACTAGCAGGTGCTTAAGTCCGCCCTTGGGAGGCATGGCAGCATAACCTATTTGCGGTCTTTGGCATGGGAAATTCTACTGTTGTGCTCCAACCTCCTGTTTGGGATATGAATTAGAAAACTTTCAACAAGCAGCACAAGAACTCACAATCCTTTTCACTGCCATGTGAATGCCTGGATTTGCCTACAATTCTCACAGTCTGGTTCACAATCACGATGCAACTCGGCATCAGAGGGAAAAGAATGTAATGTTGCTGGATTATAAACAATTTTTTAATTCTTAGTGATGTGCCTTTTGTGTGGATAATCCTTTTTCAGTGTGTTGCTTAAGGCCCAGTCAGCATGGGTTTATGAAAGGCAGGTTGTGCCTGACCAACCTTCTATAACAAGGTGCCCTGCTCAGTGGATGAGGGGAAGGCTGTAGAGGTTATCTATCTGGACTTCAGTAAAGCCTTTGACACTGTTCCCCACATCTTCCTGGAGAAACTAGCCGCTCATGGAATATATGGGTATACTCTTTGCTGGTTTAAAGACTGTGCTTTAACATGACAGAACTAAGAATTTGAGTGGAATAATCCTAAAAATCTCCATGTAGATCTTCTTGTGGGTTTTGATTTGGGGTTTTTTTTGCTGCTATTTTCAGTACCAATGAGTAATTTTGCTGCCACATTACGGTCCAAAAGTGCTGTGAAACTGTAGCCTGCTGTTTTCAGGAAATGAAAAATACCAAAGAGCTCCTACTGAGAAATGCAGTCTAGGTTGGTATTAGCATCAGCATCCAATTATTACGCAGAAAATCCTTGAGATATTAAAACACCATTAAAATATTTTCCCCCTTCTTTATTAGCTAGTCAGTCTATGAATCCGAATTGCTCTTGAAGTGGCTGCAGTAAGTTCATCAACAGGACAATGTGTTGTACTAATTCAGGATTGCCATGACTCATCTCCAGGGTGACACCTCCATCCCCTGCACAGAGGGTGACCAAAGCAGCTGTCTCAGCAGTTCTGATGCGAAACTGGGAGGACTGGCTGATACACTGTAAGGCCGTGCTACCGTTCAATATGACCTGAACAGATTGCAAAGTTGTGCGCCAACTATGAATTAAATTCAGCAAGTATGCAACGGTACAGGCTGGGGTTGATCTGTTAGAAAGCAGCTCCGCAGAGAAGGACCTTGAAGTGCTGGTGGACCATAAGTGGACCATGTGGGAGCAACGTGCCCTTGTTTCCAAGAAGGCAAATAGTGTCCTGGAGTGCCTCAAGAAGAGTGTGACCTGCAGGTCAAGAGAGGTTCTTCTTACCCTGGTGTCTCAATCCAATACTGGTCAGGTTTTGTTATGATCCCAAGGATAAGATTAAGGCACAACCGAGGCCAAATACTGCATGTTCCACACAATTTTTATTGTCAAATGTGAAAAAATAACAGGGGAAGTGGAGTGAAATAAACTAATAAATAAATAAATAAAAATGCTGCAGTTGGACAGAGTGAAAAGAAAGGGCAGTAATTAAGCAAGCAGGTGGGATAGAGCAGTAAGGAAAGTCACCACCATAGATTCGTGACATCCAGGGGTGAGGGTCCAGTCCGTCGAGGTTCCAGCGGTGGGCGACAGCACAGCAGCAGTGACAGCAGGCATCTCCTAGTAGTTCTGTTGATATCATTTTCAGGGCTGCAGTTTCCATGTCCAAACATCCTGGCACATGTGCACATGCCTCATGTGGCTCCAGCCCCCTGCTTCACATCACTGTCCTGTGATTTGATGGGGCATGGCTTGGCAGGATGTTTTTCACAAGCTGGGGGTCTCCATGACCTTGCAGTAATCCTTGAGGGTAGCCAGTCTTTGAGACAAGTATTTCACAATTCAGTCCTTTACACCCAGTGAGATGTCAATTGGAGTATTGTGTCCAGTTCTGGGGTCCCCAATTCAAGACAGATGGAGAAATACCAGAGAGAGTCCAACAAAGGGCTACAAGCATGATTACCATGCATATCTCATGAAAACCATGAGAATGAGCCTGAATGTATCTGAAGAATTTGTTGAGGATGCACACAGATTGTGCCATAGATGATGAACTGAACACATCTAGACAGCCATGTCCAAGCATTTCCTTTGAACAAAATTATACATAGAGTCTGTCATGCAGTCATCCTCTGAACCTCATGAAGCCTCTTCACTTCAGTTAAGGTCCCTGACTGAGGCTGAGTTCTTTTTTGGGTAGGATCTGTCTGATGCCTCAGTTAATTGCTTTAGTCTTTGCTTTTAAACAAACATAAGAAACATCTTTCATAGGTTTGTGTTATAGTGTTTTGCCTTGCAACTAAATTGCTAGTGCAATCTTTAAAAGAACATATTCATCAACAGAAAATTGATTTTTATATACATGATTGATTTTGAAAAGCAATTATAAAATTCTCTGTCCAATAAACACATGCCACCCTTCCTATATCCATTCAATCAGATTACTAGAAGGGACATATCTTTGGACATGAATTTCAATGGATGCAAGCTCTTATATAAATGACTGTGATGTTTAAAGGCACAAAGGAAAGCAACAACATCTATTTTCCTAATTTAAAGGGTAGCAATAACAGCTAATTCTTCATCAGGAGCTAATGAACAACATGAAACAACACCTTGTTTTGCAAATTAGAAATACATATTTAAAGACCAGGATGAGAAACCGAGATGTTTAGTTTTGGCTTCTTTTTCCTTGTACTCAGACTGAATGGAGGCTGTGAGTGCACGAGCATGACCTGTATTCCCTGTGATCCAAAGACTGCTCAGTAAAATCAGAAGTTTCAGTGCATTTCACACTTGAACTTGGTATGTAGATTATCAAATACCACCTGTACCATAATGATTTACTGAAATAAGCCAAACAGTCCTCCTGGGTGAGAAGACCTTGTTCTCACTCCATCCAGAAATACGGCTGTGGTGTATAATGGGGAGCATTTGCCTGCAGGGCAGTTGCAAAGCAGAAGTCACATAGGTGGCTATAATTAATTATCAGACTATTGGGTACTTTTGTAAAGCTGATCTCTTGATTGAATGCAAGAAGTACAAAGAAGATGTACATCTCACTCATGCCAAGATACCCTTCCTTTGAAAATCAAGAAAATTGTTTATAATATTATGTGGGCATATCTAGTAAAATTCTTATACATTACTAGCAAATAATAGAGGTATTTTTAAGTCTGCAAGGCTCGAAGTAATGGACATTGCAGGTTGCTCGTTGATGGACAGTCTTTTTTTTTCTGCCCTGTGAATGTTGTGGATTGATTCTTGTCTGCTTTGTGCTCACTTCTGAAAGTCAAACTGAAAAGTGCTGCACTATCTGCAGTAACCAGTTTTAGTTCAAAGTTATGCACAATGTAAAGGTTATTTTTTCTACTACTTCATTCTGAGGTCTTCAAATTGTTATTAACTTGTACTGTCCAAACCTCTGAAAATTGCCCATACATCTCCCACTTCTTTAAAAACAAAACTACCTCAGAGAATAGGAAGGGTTAAGCATAGGGCTAAGTAAGAACTACAGAATCCAATGAGCATCTTTTCACTGATGCAACAAGAGTTGAAAGGGGTCAAAATGCACATTTGTTAACTTGAACACATATGTGGGATTGGTACAGAATGAAAGGGCTGGACTTACTACAATGGATGCTATTTCTGATCTTACCTAGTAGCAATTCCTCTCCCCAAACCCCCTTATACCAACAAATCAAACCTCAAAAAAGTGATAAAAAAAAATAGTGCATTTCCTACTGATATTAGTTTACCTAAAGGGATTTGGAACAAAGGAAAATTAAAATAGTATTAGTTACATATATTTTGAATATGGTCTCACCAGCCCTTGTCTCTGGATTTGATCTTCCTTTATATATATATGATGAAATGTTCCTTCTGTCCATCAGGGTGTAATAATGTGAGATATTATTCAAACTCAGTGTCCTGTTTCCAAACTCAGAGGTGGTGGCATCATAGTCTTAGAAGGACCTGAAAGTTTTCAAGACTCTTTAGAAGGTGCTTACAAAATAATCTTTCGTCAAATAATACTATTTATGAATAGCTAAGGAACTTAGAAAAAGCAAGAGTACAGGAACATGTGTTTAGATTAAGCATTAAAAGAGTGGAAAACTTAATTAAAAATGGCTAAAGAGATTGGAAAAATAAATTATTTGCCATCTTTATTATCAAATTGTATCATAATGCCAAACTGGCAGAATAAGGAAATGTAAGGAGTAGATGTGTAGAAAGGGCTTTCAGATGCTTGAATGGGGAGAAGTTAAAAAGTGTTTTGTTTACTTTTTCCCTACTTCTGAACATTCTCAAGTGAGACAGGAGTGTTACATACTGATATTGCACAACAGGGAGAGTCTTTGTGGTTAGCCTTGGTCAGCCGTGGGTCGGTCCTTGAGCTGGCTGATACTAGCCTTGTCAGACTTTGGAGAAGCTTCTAGCAGCTTCTTGCAGAAGTCACCCCTGCAGCCCTCCTCCCCCTACACCCATCCCCCTGATCTCCACAAAACTTGCCACACCAACCCAAAACACTCTCATAGTCCAAAAGTTGTTAATTTCCAATGTAAACCTACTTTTGTTTTCATGAATGTTTCTGGAAAGTTGTTCAATGGTCATGTTTGGTACACTTCACTAAAGTGTCACAACTTTAAGAAATGGGAAGAGAACATTTTATTTTTAAAATAGTTTTAATATAGATATGTATTATATACATAAACTTATGTACCTGTGTATATACATGTATCCGTATACGGCTTTATTAAATTTAGGTTAAATCCATATAATTATATGAAAGAAATTAAAATTCCATCTAAAGTATTCCTCTATAAAATATGTAAATTTGAAAGCTATGATAAAAAATGCTCAGGAGATAAAATAGTCTAGCACGTGAAGATAAGTACCACTTCATTACTTTTCATGAGTCATGCAACAATATGATCATTTCCTGTTTTTCACCACTGGGAAGGCACACTGGTGAGAAGAATTTGTGTCTGTTGACAAAGTATTTTTATCAGAGCATTAAAAATTATGTGAGGCTGGAAATAAGCACAGAAGTCTTGATTTGTAAATCTTACATGACATACATTCCCATCTGCCACCATTTATTACTGCAATACCACACTGACTTTCAGTAGGTCTCATAGCTGAAGCCTGATTTATTCTGTCTGAGAATATAAAGTTTGTAGTACCTACTCACTTTTGTTCTTCATGCTACAGTCCTTATATTCCATCATGTAAATGAGTCATCACCCTATTTCCAATTGTTGTCACCCCCCTTTAAGTGTACAATTACATAAAATAGCAATTAATGCTTTGTAAAAGTATTTTTCCAGATCTTTGAATTTAGTAAGTTTGTAACTTTATTTACTCCTCATTAACATGGTAATACTTCACCATGTGAATTGTCAGGGCATCATTTTATTTTATTGCAACCACTGGATATGAATCTACAGTTGCTAAAATTCAGTAACAGTAGAGAACAAGCAACTGGAAGAAGTCATAAATGGGATGAACAGAAGGACAATGAATTTAAAGGCATCACTTCTCCAGCTCAGATTTCTGAGCAGTCTCTTAGAATTAGCTCAGCAAGTGGCCCTTAAGAGGCTGAAGGACTACAGCACAATGTGAACAAGTGAATGCAGTAAGCAGACATTGAATAAAAACCCAAGGCCAAGAGAAACTTTTACACGTTCTCCCTGTCCCCATGACCGTAAGGCACACAGGGCACTGAGAGGAGAAATGTCACGTGCTCTGTGCCCAAGCTGCGTGAAACCAACAGTCCTGGTAAAACAGCAGCTTTCAAACTATTGAATCAACTCTTGAGAGGACAGTTTCACTGCACTGGCCCTATAGGCACCTGGGTCCAGTTCTGCTCTCACACTAGGCCTCTGCAACATTCTCATCCCTGCTACTGTTACTAAACCTTCTCCAGCTCCTCTAATTATCTGTAATGTGCAAAGTCCGAGGGGCCAAACCACTTTGGTCTGGTGTTGAATCAGCTACAGAGCCCAGTACTGTTGCACCAGCTTGTCTTCACTTGTTTGTTACACCACTCAGAAAACTCACAATTCAGGAAAAGATGTTTCTCCTCCTGCTTTCATCTTCTTACAGTTGCAGTTTGAGGGAAAGATCATGAACAGGCTTTGACACAGCAAACCTTTGTTTCAATTCCTGTATGGTCCTCTGACACAAAGCTAAGCCCAGTGAGTGGGAAGGATCATCTGCTTTTATTCCTGTGAGCAAATCATCAGCAGAGAACAGGTGTTAACACAAGCTGCAGGGAACTCACTTGAAAAGAGAGCACACTGGCAGCTCTCCTTCCTTTACTGGAACACAAATCCCACCGGGCTGAATGCAGAGTCACAGCCCTTCTAACCAGTGTGTGATGGACACACTCCTCCTGTTTGAACTACAGAAAGTAGACCTAATCGAAGTTAATCCTGTTGTGTGAGGTTATCAGTGAGAACACAACACTAAACCCCCAAAAGCCCAACCCCAATAACTAGTTTGCTTAGAGACTGGCCTGGTACGTGTCAGAAGCTGCATTGACAGAGTACAAAATCTGACTGGAAGTCAACCACTTTACCCTGTGGTAAATACCTGCAGCCATCAGGGACCATTTAGCTCTCCCACCAGCTGGCTGCATGTCAGTGATCTCCCCTTGAGGAAAGCCATCTCTGGAGGTGATCTCTCAAGGATGAGAGACCCGTTACCTGACATAGAAATCAATGGGTTGACATTTATTTGCATACATGTAACATTTAAGACGGATAGTAAGCTTAAGCAGCTGAGAAAGTTGGGCTTGTTCAGCTTTGATTCAAGAAGGCTGGGGGTTGGTGGGGGTGTCGGAGATGGATGGACACGGGATGATAAGGAACAACACCTTACAGCAGCCTGCAGGTACCTGAAGGGGCTACAGAAAAGCTGGAGAGGGACTAGTTACCAGGGCCTGAAGTGATAACACAACGGGGAATGACTTTAAGCTGAAGGAGGGGAGATAAGATGAGATACTGGGAAGAAATCCTTCCCTGCGAGGGTGGTGAGGCACTGGCACAGGCTGCCCAGAGAAGCTGTGGACAACCCATCCCTGGGAGTGGTCAATGCCAGGTTGGATGGGACTCTGGGCAGCCTGGACTAGTAGAGGGTGTCTCTGGCCATGACACAGGCTTGGAACTAGATGGGCTTTGAGGTCCCTTCCAGTCTAAACCAGCCAGGGATGCTGTGTGATTCTATGATTTTTGTATCCCATACTAACTTTAAGTGTAGTAAATAGTATTGACTGCCAATACAGCTTTATTTATTAAATATTTTACATATATGAATGTACTGATTAGAACTTAATAAATTAACAGCTAGCTCAGATCTGAGTGACTTGAGTCTTCTGCTAGACAGTGGGGATCCACTACTCTTCAGGCATTTCTGAACTGCCATAAGTTTCAGAATCTTTAATAAGACAAAAGAAATATTCTGTAAAAAGCTAACAAGATCTACTCTGTGTAACACAAACTCCTTTGAACTGAAATAATTACTGAAATAACACTGCAGATGTCTCAGTTTGCAAACAAGTGAGCCTGAAACAAACTTCTCACTGATTCCTGTGGCTCTGTCTATTTATTGCATGCAGACCTATGTAATACTTCACAAGAGTAAGATCACAGAAACACTCAAAATATTTATCTTCTGGTATGAAATAAACAGCTTTTTTTTTTTTTTAGAAGAACAATAGAAACTGGTGGGGTTTTTTTTCCCCCAGACTGAAAGCCAAAATTCAGAGTATAGGAGAGTGAAATTTCATCTCAGATAACTATACATAAAGAGAAAAAAAAATCAAATTTGTCAGTATGAACAGAAAAATGCAAAAGAATCCCTTTCTTAGGGTTAATATAAAGAACTATGGTATGATTGATACATGCAGCTCATACCAAATTCATGCATATTCATTGATTTCATACACCCAACAATACCATCTCATCTGTGAAAATTTCCAATTCCCATTCCCATTTTTTCCAAGAATAAACAATATTTTGCAACAGATTTTATGGAAGCTGAAAAAATAAATCGGGGGGGGGGGGGGGCGGGGAGTAAGAACAGCAAAACTTAGCAGCTGGCTGATCCCTGTTACCCCAAGTTCTACCATAGTCTAACTGCTATTTTAACTTATATTCTTCATGAAAGATCATCAGTGACTTCTAGATGAAATTGTAATCCTAACATCAACCTCTGCGCTGCCTCATCATTGACTGACATGTTCTGTGCTGAATGGATCCCCAGTACTCCTTTAGCCTACACTGCTCTCTCTGCAGACCGTTACTCCAGCAGGAGGATAACATTAACAATACCCTTTTGTCTAGGGCAGTTTGTTGTGGACATTTCCAGCACCCATGTTACTTGGTCAGCAGTTTGCCATCAGCTTCTGCTGATCAAAGGTGTAAATTGAATCCTCAGTTTTACCCAAGGCCTTGCACTTGCAGTAGCCATGGATACACATTGAAACCTCCTCCACAGTTCTATATAGGGTGGCCTGCTAGAAAGGAATGGTGGAGGCAACTGAGCTTCAGTGAGTGGGATGATTAGGTCTATCACTATTGTAAGGAGATTTAAAACAAAAGCATAACCCTGTGCTGAGACTTTAAAAGCTCCAATTTGAGGCAGGACAACTGAAAATCAGACCAGCTTTGAAAAATCTCCCACTCAGTGAGACCTGGAGTGAAGATTTATAGCTGGGAACAGAAGGCAAATCTCTTTTTCAGAGAAAACTGTCTCCACAACACTCTCAGGCAGCGCTTCTCCACCATTTGATGAATGCCTTCTGCCAGCTGTGTGTCCTCAGCTCTTACTAGTTTGGATGGATTACTGTAGCATCCATAAATAAATATGACAGCAGAATAATAAAAAAGCAACTAAGTTGTTATATTTCCAAAATGGTATAAAAGCATTTTAACTTCCATTGCACTCAACTTTCCTTCCAAATATTAATTTGATTTTTGCATTTTCTGCTCAAATGATTTTATCTGCAGTTTTTCCATTATATTGTTTTCACATCATCCCTCCAGACTACGCTCCTATCATTTGATGTCTGTCTTACTTTCAGTAAAAAGAGTCTATGAGTGAAATAAGAGTTCACTTAAAATGGACAGTAGCAGCTGTAAGGAAATCTTTACATCACATTGGTGGTTTTGGGATCTTAAAAGAAATTTCATGATAAGACCTCCCATAATAAATAGGTAGATTTCACATTCTTATTTTTCATTTGCAAACAATACTTGTTTTAATAAGAAAACAAAATGTAACTTTTCTTTAAGTTTTTCTTGCACATCTGCATTTCCTGAGGTGAACAGCTTCTGGAAGGAGTAAAATGGCAAGGCTGGAAGCACTGTATTGCCCTTGGAAAACTGAGAGAAAAATCATCTGCCCATGAAACCTGAATGAAGGAAATGTGCCTCAAACTTGATCCTAGTTGTATGGTGCAACCCAGCAAAATCTTAAGGTATTTGCCTATCTTTAAATGCATATTTATCAATGTGAGTAATAAGCCTAAATATTTTGAGGAAGGGAATACAAAAATCATGCAGGGTAACTTGCAGGCAGTTCTGTTGTTCTTACCCTCTCCATTTGCTGTCCCAATAAACTTTATCCCAACACCATAGGTTGCCTTTGCCCATTTGCCTCTCATCCCACCGGGAGAGGGGTGAGTGGTGTGGGGTGCTCAGTGGCTGGCTTGGTCTAAACCACAACAACCTCTTAATATTACTAAAACAGTGAGCAGAGGACTCACGGTGACCAGGTGAGCTATGTAAGATGTATGCAGAAGGAAAAATACCTTGAATAAACTTCCTTCAGCAACTTTCACCATAGACTTTCAGGTCCAAGTGTTTAATAAATATAAACTCATAAACATGTATCAGCATTTTTTGCTTGCATCAGCTAAGCAGGACTGTCCTGTAAAGGGTGCAAGTCTGATGTGTGGCTGAGGGAGACCCTCCCGTTGACCCCCTTACTTTCTAAACTCCTTCTCAGAGAGGAGCCTGGGTTTGGTTAGGTCCAATCTTAGTGCCAGACTTGGACAGTGGTTTTGGTCTGAAGGAGGAGGAGGAACACAACCCATTGACTGCCTTTTCAGGGTCTTCAATTTCTTCTCTCCCTCAACCCGGTGGTAGCCTCGTCAAGAGTCTTTAAATCTCAGCTTTAGCTGTTTCCTCCCTGGGGTCATGTTTAACATAATATGGGTGGGGAGTTGGGTACCACAGTCATATACATTTATCATGTATTCCTCTTTAGTTTATTCTCATATTTTGAGGTGTCAATTTCAATATTAATTTTGCATTTAATGAAACAAAACTCTGTCCACTCTGTCCAATGTGGACTTCAAAATTCTGTGTAGAAACCATCAATCTTTTTATTCCAGAGCCTCTAGCAAAAGCAGGGATGCCCTGCTGCTTTAAGACTCCCCCCTTTGGCTGCTTCTCACACCAAACTTGCTTATGTCCACCCATAATGTGGAAAATCCCCCAGAATCATTGTTAGGGGTTTTATAGATTGCTGGTATACAAGCAGTTGAAATCATATTTCAGTGGGTGATATTATGTAAAAAGATAGGGAAAAATAAATTCTGAATTGTTGAAGTTGAATGTAGAAAAAAAATTCAGACTTAAATGAATAAAATGGGGACTTAAATATTCAGAGTAGTAAGCTTTCCATTGAATTTCATGGTTCTGAACTTGGCCCAGGAAATTCAGTCTTCATTCACAGAGCATAGTAAGTTTTAAGAAAACATATTTTTCCCTGGTTGAAACAACAAGGCAATTCAGAATAAGGCACAAATTTTTCTTTTATAAATGACACAAGCTGTTTTTCACTGGAATACAATGGCATTTTTTGCAAGTCAAATAAATAATCTTGCAGCATATTGAATGAAGGTTGTAAAAAAATTCCCGTATTTTAAGAATTCATTGAATGGCTAAAAAAAAAACCCCAAAAATGTTTTGAAAACATTGAAAATTTAACTGAACATCCAAAAAAGGATTGAAAGTAATGATTTATTTTTGCAGCTGTCCTGTGTTTCCAATGGCTAACTGAAACAAGTAATTCTTCATTCTATTGTCTTCAAGGAGATTGTTCAAGTCATAGCCTCCTCAACAAATTGCACTGATTGTTAATCAACTGAAAATAATTACAATATGAAGTCAATGAAGTAAAATTGAATGTAGCTGTTTTGGGCTGCTTATCTATCCGTGATGTTCAAGAGAGCTTGTTATAATAGGCTGGAGACTTTAAGAAAAGAGCAATTCCAGCCAGGAGGGAATATTTTTAAATGTGGATATGTCTCTAGATAGCACTGTGCTGCTCTACTTCTACTTTGGCTAAGTGTGTCACCAGCCTCTAAGACACTTGATCTATGCCATACAAATTTAGCTATGTGGTGCCAAAATGTTTTGCAGCAGCAGCAGATTGAAAGCTCTAACTCCTTTGTATCACGTGAGGATAATTTTCCTCCATGAGGAAATTACGGCTTGTTCCCTGTGGCAGTTTTTCAGATGCAAATGTTGAAGGATCTACTTTAGGGATGATAAAATAAATAATGTGAGTAGAAAGTTGCAGCTGGTTTTGCAGCTTTGTGCTACAGGCTCATGTTCACAGAATCAGAATCACAGAGTGATCAGGGTTGGAAGGGACCTCTGGAGATCCTCTAGACCAACCCCCTTGCCAGAGGAGGATAACTTAGAGCAGGCTGCACAGGACAGTGTCCAGGTGGGTTTTGAATGTCTCCAGAGAAAGAGACTCCACAACCTCTCTGCGCAACCAGAGACTGTTCTGCCACCCTCACAGTAAAGAAGTTCCTCCTCATGTTTAGGTGTAACTGATTTGTGCCCACATTGTCTGTCTCATCACTGCCCTGGCCTTCACCCCCTTCTTCTGTCTTCATGCTAAAAATTCTGTAAAATAAGTTTTCTAGTGTAAAATTTGTGCAGCATATCGTACAAGTGAAACCACCACCTGGATAATACAACGGTTTTTCTTATGTGCAGTCAGTGGTAAGACATAAACCTTACTGCCTCATTTCCCAGGTGTTTTCTGTCTGTAGGACACAAACTACTGTGTCAGTGCATTTTTGCCCTCGGTTCTCACTGTGCAGTTTCACCCTAAACACTTGCATATGCAAAAAGCAGCCAACAAACCCTGAAAACCAAGACGACACCAAGAGGTCTGTCCCGTGTCCTTGGCATTTTCTGAGTGCCATGTCACAGGGAATGGCAAATGTGAGACTTGCTCTTTATCATCTAGGACAACAAAAATGAAGGCGGGGGGTGTGTGGGGTGCGTGTGTATGGGGGGTGTGTGAAATAGCCATTGCACCCAAGTTTCCAGCCCAAGACAGAACATCAGGCTAAATGCCTTCTTACAAGGACTGCTTATTTTCTTCTCAGGACAACTATCACACCCCTCCCAGTGATGTCAAATCATACTGTTGTGTGTCGCAGGTCACAAGGAAAATATACATCTTACTTCGGAAGTAGATATCTGTCTTGCAATTAGCAGTTACACACAGCAAATAGACTAAATGCCACCTGTTTTTCAACAAGAGGCACCTTGTTGATCAGTTTTCTTGATTCTTAAGGTTTTCTCAATGACAAAAATTATCCTGTTTTAGCCCTAGGCAACAGATAAGCACCGTGCAGCTGCTTGCTCACTACTACTCTCACAGTGGGGATTGGGAGGAGAATTGGAAGATAAAGTTAAAACTCATGGGTTGGAATAAAGGATGTTTATTAGGACAGCAAAGAAAGAGGAATGTAATAACAACATTAATATGCATTAGCATAAATAAAATCCAGCAATCTCTCCTCCCCAGCCTGCTCCCTCCTCATATACTGAGCATGAAATCATACATTACCAAAGAAGTCTTTGGATAGTTTGGGTTAACTATCCTGGTTGTGCCCCTTCCCATCTTCTTGTGAAAATTAATTCTATCCAAGCTGAAAATCTAGCTCAACAAACCTTTTTAATAGATGGAGAAAAGAAGAAGGATTCATTCATAGAGGAAGTGGTAGCTAATAGATGAAGTTTAACTTTATACTTCTTATACAGAGAATTTCAGAGACTGTAAAGCAGTTATTGAATCTGAATATAACACTTTCCTTGCCTATAAAGTGGAATTAATGATTTGAGCTTCATCCAATGATCTTTTGTCTGCAGAAGTGTTTTGGCTAGGCATGTAGTTCTTATTAAAAAAAGAAAGGTACTGTACTCAGAATGCTTATGGGTGTGTTCACATATAAGAGTTCTGATTTTTTTTCTCTTTTTTAAGGCTTTTCTCACTTGCTTGCTTTGATTTTAAGTTTCTGACAGGAAAAAACCAGAAACCAACCCCCCCACTAAGATATATAGAATTCTGTATGTTACCTTTTTTGGTATGTTTGTTTTCCTCCCCCACAAAAAATGTTTACTGACTATTTTTATCAGCAAGCAGGGTAGAAAAGGAGACACTCATGCTTTGCTCTCTGTCCAGTGTGCAGCCCTGGACTTAACAGGGCAACTTTGGCCTTTTTAAGGAATCGCTAGGGGAAATCCCATGGAACAGGGTACTAGAAGGAAAAGGGGCCCAAGTTAGCTGTTTTTTATTCAAGGACCACTTCTTCCAAGCTCAAGATCAGAGCATCCTAATGGACAGGATATCAAGAAAGGGAGCAAGAAGACCTGCATGATTAAACAGGGGACTCAAGTGGAGGAAGAGAGTCTATAGGGCATAGAAGGAGGAGATGGCCACTTGGGAGGAATATAAGACTATTGTTAGAGTATGGAGGGAGGCAGCTAGGAAAGCTAAGGACTCCTCGGAATTAAACCTTGCAAGGGAGGACAACAGAAATGGCTTCTTCAAACACATTGCAGACAAAACTAACACTAGAGGCAAGGTAGGCCCTGCGCTGAACGAGGTGGGTACCCTGGTCACAGAGGATACTAAGAAGGTGGAGCTACTGAATGCCACCTTTGTCTGTAATGCTGAAGTCTGTCCTCAAGAGCTCCAGGCCCCCAAGGCCCCAGAAGAAGTCCAAATAAACAAGGAGTTTGCCTTGGTTTATGAGTACGGGGTTAGGGATCAGTTAAGCGATCTCAATATCCATAAATCCATGGGACCAGATGGGATGCACCCACAGGTGCTGAGGAAGCTAGTGGAAGTCATTGTTAAGCCACTCTCCATTATTTTTGGTAAGTTGTGGGAAACAGGAGAGATGCCTTAGGACTGGAGGAAAGGAAATGTCACTCCAGTCTTCAAAAAGAGCCCAGGTAAGTACAGAGCAGTCTGCCTCACCTCCATGCCTGGAAAGGTGATGGAACAAGTTAGCCTTGGTGCAGTCTCTAGGCCTATCAAGGATAAGAGGATCATTAGGAGCAGTCAGCATGGCCTTACCAAGAGGAAGTCATGTTTTGGCAACCTGATAGTGTTTTATGAAGACATAACCAGGTGGATAGATGGTAGGGCAGTGGATGGGATTTATCTTGATTTCAGTAAAGCATTTGACACTGTCTCCCACAGCATCCTCATTGTTAAACTGAGGAAGCATGGTCTGGATGATTGGGTAGTGAGGTGGATTGTGAACTGGTTGAAGGAACGAGGTCAGAGAGCTGTGGTCAATGAGACAGAATCTAGCTGAAGGCCTGTGTCTAGTGGAGTCCCTGAGGGGTCAGTACTGGAATCAGTGCTATTCAATCAGTGCTATTCCTCCATCAATGACCTGGATGAAAGAACAGGGTGCACTGTCAGCAAGTTTGCTTGGGAGGAGTAGCTGACACACCAGAGGGCTGTGCTGTCATTCAGTGAGACCTGGACAGGCTGGAGTCCTGTGTGTGGAGAAATTTATTGAAATAGCACAAGGGCAAATGGAGAGCCTTGCCTCTGCTGAAGAACAACCCCAGGTACCAGTACAGGTTGGGGACTGGCCTATTGGAGTGAAGCATAAGGGAATGGGACCTGGGTGTCCTGTTGGACAGCAGGATGACCATGAGTCAGCAATGTGGCCTCATGGTCAAGAAGGCAAATGGGATCCTGGAGTGTAGTTAGTAGGTCAAGAGAGGTTCTCCTCTCCATTTATGATGCCCTGGTGAGTCCACACCTGGAACATTGTGTCCAGTTCTGGGCCCTTCAGATCTAGAAGGACAGGGAACTACTCGCAAGAGTCCAGCGCAGGGCCACTAAGATGATGAAGTGGAACATCTTCCTTATGAGGACAGGCTGAGGGAGTGGGGTCTCTAGCTTGGGGAAGAGAATACTGGACAGTGAATTTATTAATGTTTATAAATATGTAAAGGGCGAGTGTCAGGAGGCTGGAGCCAGGCTCTTCTCAGTGATGTTTAATGGTAGGACAAGGGGCAATGGGTGCAAGATGGAGCATAGGAGGTTCCATGTGAACATAAGGAAAAAATTTCACTGTGAGGGTAACAGAGCCCTGGGACAGGCCTCCCAGAAAGGTTGTGGAGTTTCCTCTGGAGACTTTCAAAACACACTTGGACATGTTCTTGTGTGACCCACTGTAGGTGATCCTGCTCTGGCAAAGGGTTTGGACTAGATGATCTCCAGAGGTTCCTTCCAATTATTTGGTGAGTCTTTGATTTTAATCACAAGTGTTGTTACTCAGCTTATTGAAGCCAACAGTATGCACTTATGGTGGTGAAACCAAGGCCAGGGGACAAAAGAGTCCAGCAGAAGACACCAAGTTGGTCACATAGTTGAGAGGACATGGTATCCAGGGTGAGATGGGGAGAACTGAATTTTTTCTGCCTGGAAAAATTAAAGCTGAAGCAGAGAACTTTGTATCTACAGCTGCTTACAAGGAGAGTGCAGAGAAACAAAGTGGAAGGTGGTATGAAAGAAGAAAAGTACATGCATAACAACAGGAGAAGGTCTGATCGGAGACTAGAAAAAGAGATTTTTGCAATGACCAACCACCTGGACCAGTGGCAAGAATCACTGTGCCATCTCCATTCTTGGAGGTGTTCAAAATGTGAGTGTTGTGACCTGAGCAGGTCAAGGACACAAAGGTGGTATCTTTGTACTGAGTAGCCTTTGGTGGATTTTCCATTCAGTAACCTGTCAGACCACCTTAATTTTTAGCTTTCCAAGAATCCTGAGGCAAGCTTGTGTTTCATACCTAACAGATTAAGGCACCAGAGTGAATATGAACTGTATTTCCAGCTCATGTATGCTGAGCTGCATTATTTACCAGTGGCATGGAGTCAGACTTCTAAGACAGTTCTTCCAGGACCCTTACTGGACTAAACTCTTAGCAGGTCTTTTGAACTGTCGTGGTTTTGAGCTGGAAACTGAGCATGGGGCAGCTGCTTTCTCACCCCTCCCCCACAAGGGGATGGGAGCAGTAACAAACTTGTGGCTTGAGATAGAGACAGTTTAATAGGATGACAAAGGAAGATAACAGCAACAGTACTATTAGTAGTAGCAATGATAATAATCATGATGGTGATGATAATAATAATAATATCGTCAGCAACAGCAACAATAAGAATAAAGGTGATGCACAAATGCAATTACTCGCCCCGTGCAGAAGGAAAATAAAACAATAAATAATATAAACAATAAAAATAAAAATAAAATAAACAAAATCCGATGTCCAGTCTGCTTCTGAGCTCCAAATTTGCCTTCCAGGTAGCTTTCCCAGTTACATCCAGTGTGTGACATTACACAGCATAGAATACCCTTTGGCCAGCCTGGGTCAGCCGTCCTGGCTGTGCTCTCCCAGCTTCTTGTGCACCTGGCAGGGTGTGAGAAGCTAAAAATTCCTTTTCTTAGGGTAGACACTACCACAGAACTATACCCACTACTAGGAAGAAGCATTAACTCTATCTCAGCTGAAACCAGGACATGAACATACAGCAGTATCTTTCAAGAAGTAAAACTTCTAAACAATTTCAAATTAGCAGTGTTAAAGCCAATTTTTAATTTCTAATTTTAATAAGGAAAAAAGAATAAGAAATGGAGAAAGAACTTAAAACCTTTTCTTGAAGTGTTTGCATCCTATCATCACATCACTCCTTTCTGCGTGGAAAGGCTGTTACAGGGGGAAAATTCAGATTGACAGCTGCTGAACTCCTCCCAGGATACTGTCAGATGATGACTCACCCACCACCTGCCTGAACTCCTTTTAAATAATTAAATCAAAGTCAGAAATAAGACATTGCAAATAAAGTTGCTTTCATTAGAAGAACCTTGTTTTAAAAGAAATTCAACCAACAAAGAGAAAGAAAAAATTAACAGATTTAAAGCAAATCATTCACCTTTTGCATCATTCTGTAAAACTGCTTATCTTGACTGAATGAAATACTTTTTTTCCTTGCTTTAATGATGCAATTACGATGGTAAGAGCAGCGAGACTCCAATGAAAAACTGTTTCATTGCTCTGAAACTGTTTCTGACTTCATATTAAATCTTGCCTTCTTCCCTCTACTCAGATTTAAGTGGCAATGTCATCAAGTGCATGCTTTTGTTAAGGTTTCTGAGCACAGATTCTGAACCATGTCTTTCTCTATGAGCTTGTTTTCCCTGCCACACTTTATGTGCTCGAATAAGCTGTGTCTGAACTTTCATGGGATACAACATGGACAGTGCACAGTCCATTTGAGTCAAAGAGAATAGATGGGATCTCTCAGCCATGGAGTAAAATGGAGGATTCAAACCTCCAGTGCACTGAAAATTTGTCAGCATTTCTAAATATAAAACATTATCATTCACCTGAGAGCTCCTGCGTGTTTTTTTCAGTTTGGGATCTTTCTCTTTTCCTTTCCCTTCCCCTCCCCTTCCCCTTCCTTTTCCTTTCTTTCCCTCTTCCTCTGCATTTCCTTTAATTAGATTCTTTCAGCAGCAGCATGCTTCTGCATCAATACACGTAGCCGTTTAATCACTGCCATTTCTGCATGTATCAATGCCTATTTTATATTTGCAATGGCAGAACATTCAGTGACAAACACATAGTTAAATCTGAACCTTCTTCCCTTACCCTTAAAAGAGCAGGCAGGACTTGCCTATGGTAGTGTATGAAGGGAAGGGTTGCTCTTTCCATGTCACTGGATAGGAAAAAACAAACAAATTATCAGCTTGCATGGCATTTCCACCTCCAGTCCCTGTAGCCTTCTGTATTTGTGTAATAGAGGAACCATCACAGAACTGACATCTCTTTCCTAGCTTTCACACTTTGCAGACCATGTATATTCTGACTACAAAAACATTTAGTAACCCACAGCAGACCAGCCATTCCCCAAGTGCTATGGGGAATAAATGTGAGTGAAAGTGCTGTGCTATGATGATGTGCTGCTTGCTTTGGCAGCACATATACTAAAATTGGAACAATACAGAGAAGATTAGCATGCCCCCTGCGCAAGGATGATACATGAATTTGTGCAGTGTTCTTTATTTTTAAAATTTTTCCCTGGGACACATGGTACGAGGATCTGGAGCACAGGTAGTGTTTTCCTCCATCATTCCTACTACAGGGAATGGGGAGGGATGGAATGAGAAGAGCCAGGAAATTAATGCCTGGCTCAGAGCATGGTGTGAGAAACAGAACTTTGAGTTCTTTGACAATGGGCTGGCTCGAGCCTCATCAGCCTTGCTTTCTAGGGATGGGGAACACTTATCCCCAAGGGGTAGAAGGATACTGTCAAAGAAGCTAGCAGGGCTCATTAATGGAGCTTTAAACTAGATGAGAAGGGGGAGGGGACAGGGCCAGGCTAGATGGAAAAAAGCCTGGCTGTGGTGGTCAAGTTACTGAGGGATGGTGTGCTGGCAATGACCTCTAGTCAGCCAGCCTACTTAACCAGGGGGATAGTGTGCTAATTCAGGGTACACATGTGACTACTACTGATGGGCTAGGTAACTTAACCAGCTGTCACTTGGGAAGCAAGGCTTCCCTAAGGAGCTGGGCATCGTGGTCCGCCCTCCCTCCTTGGCGCGGTGGAGAGAGGTGGGGGCTGGACACGCCCTCCCTTTTATTCCTTCTCCTCCTCCTTCTTTCTCGCCTCGCCCACCCCCATTCTTCACCCTAAGGATGCCCGGACGATAACCGCTGCAGCTCCTTCCCCATCGCCCGCCTCTCCTGCTCTGCCTAGTAGGGAAATAGGAAGAACTGTAAAAGTCCTTGAGTGCTTGACAACAACTAAAAACATCAGGGTGTTATCAGCACTGCTTCCATTTTAACACCCAAACACAGCATTCCATCCGCTGCCACAAAAGAATTTAACTCCATCCTCACCCAAACCAGGACAGCAAGGAAGGAAGGGGCCATAAGAGGAGTTCCTACAGACCTTTATGGATTTGCTGCCCGTGGCATTGCTGTCTGCAGTTGTGATACCTAGATTTGGCAGGGTTGTAGCCCAACTCTTGTGCTGTATCAGTGCAAGCCAGACACACAGCCCCTGCAGCTCTGCAGCCAGTCTTGCTCAGACTTCAGGCCAGGTGCATGGGTATTTCCTGAATGAGCAGGAAAACTTCAGGGTTCCTCACACCACAGGGTCCCCACATGATCTACATCAGCTGGTGCTTTCAATGGGTCAGGTGAAACATTACTTCTGAGAGCAAGGCAGAATAGCAATAGCAGAAGCACAAGTAAGGCAAGGTTTCTCATCTGGACCCCTAAAACTGACGTGATCCTCCAGGATGAGGCACCACACTTTATGTGGGGACAAAAGTGAAAGAACCAGGGCTTACACACACAGCCTTTTGGTCTAAGCAGTTGTTAATTCTTAGATCCAGCACTGAGTGATCCTATTGATTCCTTCTCTTACACCTGCATATTTAAAGTAATGCTAGGGATTTGTTTTGTTTTAGTTTGTTGTGTTTTCATTTTGGTTTCTTTTTTTTCCCCCTTAGGATGTCTGGGGAAACCCTCAAGTATGTTAAGCCTTGCTTCCTGATGAACACTTCATTGCTTTTATAGCTATCTCTTACCTATAATTATGTACAAAGAGATCTTCTCTCAAGGGATATAAGATTAAAATTACGTAGATATGACAGGAGCCAAAATTAACTTGGCATTCAGAAAATGTTGTTGTTAAAACCTGTCAAGTGGCACAATAAGTGTAGTCTTATGTTAATAATAGAATCTTGTAAAATGTGTTAGATTTTGATAACAGTAAGGTAGGATAATCCATCATGTCTGAGTGCTGAATTAGGAAAATGACTTTACCTCTACCTCACCGTTTACTCTTGCCTACGCACCTGCTCAAGTCTCAAGTGTCCCCCAAAAGTGCTGCTTCTGTGCAGCTGCTCCTGGACTCGGATTGGTGCATTTTACAGAGGAGATACCATTGCTCTCAGTTGGACAGATCATGTACTCCCGGGTATTAACAAAAAGAATGACGAATAAACATTTCACACTCATGTTCTTATGCAGTTTGCAAAGTTTTCATTATTTATAGGCCTTCCAAAAGTGTGTTTCATTTATCCATATATATGAATAGTAGTGTGAGCAGGGAAAAAGTGAAATGCTGTTTGTATTACTAGAGTGACTGTAAAAGCCAGCACAGTGTCCTTTCTCTTTCTCTCCTCTCACCAATCCACATACAGATCTCTACCTTCCCTTTTCTAATTTAGAGTACAAATCAGGCAAGGTTCCCAAATCCCCCATAACAGTATAATTTTACTGAGTGGGCTCAAAAACCAGATTAGCTGAAGTAAATAAATGAAGAATTGTCTATTGGGTCATTGTGGACTGAGAGATTTTGAGTAAAATCCAAAGATATAAGAAGATAAAGTACATCTAAGACTCGTAATGTGGTGATAATAATTTGAAAATTAAATCTTAATGTAGAGAAAATTAAGTTTACGTCCGCTTTAGCACACTAATCACTGCCTGGATACAGAAAACTGGCTATGCCAGTGATTCATGAAGTCAGTCCCTGGTATGGCTTTGGACTCTGCTAAACACAAGGTTCCTTCATGATTCCTAGGCATGATATGACAGCAAGAAAATGCCAGGGACCATTACTAATTGGCTTTAATCAATCTTGTTCTGGAAAGAAAGGAACTCATAAAGACCAGCCATGACCTATTGTGTTCATGTCAATGTGCAAAGATGTATCCAAGTTTTGATTAGAAAGCATCAGCTACGTGCAGTTAAAATAAAAACAGCAGGATGAATTGATTGGGTTTTCATTTTCAAAGAGGACAGAGGTTTTTTTAATACATAAGAATGAATTTGTAAAGGAAAATTTGTTCCATATGAAGGAACTATCACATACTTTTCATCTTTCACTGGAGGATATCTATAAGGTTATTTGCAGTAGAAGTTAAGAAGCCGTTTTGCCAGCAGTGACAGAGGTGTTTTGTGGCACAGGACATGAAATGTTTCTGAAGCATGCAGTCAGTAGTGTGATATTTAAGGTGTTTGTGAGTTGAGGCACCGATCACTCCTGGGGAAGCAGAAATTTCGTCATCTGTTTCAAGGATTTAGGGGACAGAGACTAAGGCTAAACTGCTGGATGTTCTGAGTCAACTTAATATATTGAATTGTGAACAGGAGTTGTTGTACCAAAAAAGGCACGTAAACACACACCTTAAATGACTATCTAAATATCAAACTGAGGTTGCACAAACTGAATGAGATTGTTTTTCTAACTGCTATTGAGTTAGACATGGTATAACAGATCCTAGAGTATTGAGTATCTTCACTGAAACCAGTGGAGTTAAGCTGAACAATAGCTCTTAGGTTTTCACCTTGCAAAAAGATGTGCATTTCTAGTGGTGGTTTGTAAACACACTGCTTTAGGAAACGTATTACAAGAATTTCTCTAAGTAAGGTCAGGTGTGGAGCCTTCTAGTGACCATTTGTCAAACTCCCATAACAAAAGAAGATGAAAACACTCCATGAGTTATTCAATAAACTGGAATGTCATTCTATTTGGACACTTACCTGTAATTTATCAATTACTACTCTAGCTAGTGATATTTTTAGAAGTACTTAATTTTACATTTTGCAATAATGACTTAAGTTACATTTTCTTTAACCAGAAACCATTTAAAGAAAGTTCATTAAATGCAAATCTGTTTGATCAGAAATTCGTTACACAAATGATCTTAATACCTTCAGCAAACTTCTAGGAAATATATGAACTCAATAGTTTCTCAAAATTTTCTTAATTCCATTTAAAAAAAATGGTTTCTTGTTAAACAAATACTATTTAATCCTGCCTTAGCCTGAAAGAGTATCCTGTTAAAATTTGTGTCCATTTCCCTATTTTGGTTTTGCATTTTTTAGAAAATTAAAACCAGCTGTAATAGTGATAAAAGCAGTGAAAGAGTACTGTGAGCTGGTCTGTCTTCACTCTCAGGAAAGGACCAGAAAAATTAATCCTTTTCAGTGAAGAGAATGGTGGTTAGATGGCATGCAGTGTCTCTGAATCCCAGTGTACTCCGTTATTGCTCCCACTGAAATACATCTAGAAATTCTTTCCATTTTTCCATGTCAATCTATGGGTCTGAGCAGCAGTTGTGATTCTGTAAAGCCTGAATTTTGTTAATTATGTTGGCATTTAGAAACTCTGCCCTGCTTTGAAGTGAAATATTCATAACCACAGTATTTACCTGCTGATAATTTACCACACAGATACAGGACATCTATTGAAGAAAAAAAAAATTATTTAAAATACAAAAATAATCTGCCTTTGACAGGAAGACATGTGACAATGAGGTAAGGATGAGCTTCCAACTGTGAGAGGGAACCACAACATCTCAAATTTTCTTTGAATTTTGCTGTTTGTCCATATGAGTGAAGTAATGGTTCTAATCATCAGCTTAATAGAGGTGCACATGGTGAAAAAATATACTCCCAAGCTTGTAGTTAAATTAGACTTTCCTTTTCATGCAATTATTTCTACACATTAATGGAAGAGGAATTGTAGTCTGGTTTCTCAGGGCCATGATAGCATGGGTAAGCACCATTTGCAAATATACTACCGGCCTTATAATGGGATCAGAGTCATTAATAAATGAGCTAACTGGCAACAAGGTAGCTCTAAATGTTCACCTAGAGAAATTTAGGTCAGTTTTACTAAGAAGTAAATTGAGATATCAAGGATGTGAAAGTGTTAGCTGTCACAATTGTGAAGAATTTATCTATGCAGAGCAGATAAGCAGGCACTTCTTTTATTCCAGCTCTGGGGAACACGGCGGATAGTTCCTCCCAAGACGTGTTTGCCAAAAGGTACAAAGCAGAACATATTTATACAATTTTTAACAAAGATCATTGCATAAAATGCTCGCTTCTTAGCTTGACCTTAACAATGATTGGCTTTTGATTGCTTCACTTTGTCTATATTCTTATTCTATAAAATTCATTGGTTAACTATGCTGATTATTTTAAATACAAAGGGGGGAGGGTATTGATGAGAATATTCACATTATTTCCTGGAAAATAATTTTCATATGTTAATGTCCTTTGTGCATCCATAGTTATGTTGAACAGGGGTCCTCTGGTGGTAGTCGATAGTCTTCCTCACTGTGTCCAAGAGTGAAGCCCATCCTTGCTCAAGCTTATTTCATCTTCATCTATTCTTTCGTAACTGCAGTTTCTTCATATACATATTGTTTTCATTCAAGGTCCATGACTGGTACCCACCGTTTTAATCCAAGATCCATAGAGTTTTTCCATGCTAATAAAGACACAGCGTTTTGTTTCTAAAAGTACTAGTGTACAGTATATTCTCTTAATATTATGGTTTGCTTAGAATCAAAATAATATCCTAAAGTAAAATAAAATATAATAAATTTATATTCTATTTATATATTATTTATGTATTATTTGTATTCTATAAACAGAATGAAAAAGAGAATGAGAGATAAGAGAGGTCCTACATCTATCACAGACAAACCTTTGAATCTGATCTTTCATGTTCTTGCAGACAAACTCAGTAGGTGTCACAGAATCACAGAATCACAAGGTTGGAAAAGACCTCTGAAGATCATCAAGTCCAACCATTCCCATCCTATGCTAAACCATATCCCAAAGTACCACATCAACCCTTTTATTTAATACATCTAGTGTGTTGACTCAGCCACCTCCCTGTGCAGCCTGTTCCAGGCCCTGACAACTCTTTCAGTAAATATTTTTTTTCTAATATCCAATCTAAACCTGCCCTGGCACAGCTTCATGCCATTGCCCCTTGTCCTATCTCCTGTTACTCGGGTAAAGAGACCATTGCCCACCTCTCTACAACCTCCTGTCAAGTAGTTGTAGCTGGTGATAAGGTCTCCCCTCACCCTCCTCTTCTCCAAGCTAAACAGCTCCAGCTCCCTCAGCCGTTCCTCATCGGATTTGTACTCCAACCCCTTCACCAGCCTGGTTGCCCTTCTCTGCACTTGCTTGAGGACCTCAATGTGCTTTTTATGGTGAGGAGCCCAGAACTTCACACAGTATTCAAGCTGTGGCCTCACCAATGCCGAGTACAGGGGCACAATCACGTTCCTAGACCTACTGGCCACACTGATTTTGAAACAAGCCAAGATGCCATTGGCCTTCTTGGCCGCCTGGGCAAACATATTCAGGTTGCAGTCAACCAACACCCCCAGTTCCTTCTTTGCCTGACAGCTCTCCAGCCAATCTCCCCCAAGCCTGTAGCGCTGCATGGGGTTGTTATATCCCATGTGCAGCATTGTGCAGTGAAGTGTTGAAGCAACAAAAAAAGAGCTTTCAGTTAGGAATTGTAATGCAAATTTACAGGTTCACACACACACTGAAATCCACTTACTGGCCTGTGTGTCCATTTCAAAGAACTCATCAGACAATGCAGATGTTTGGGCTTTTTACAACTCTTAATCTCATGTTAAAGAGTTAAAAATGACTTAATATTTTAATTTTTAGCAGGCTCCTAGATCTGTAATGTGGCATGCCTGGAACAGACTTGATTTTTGGGAGCTGTAAGGTGTGCTTTTGTATTTTTTTTCAGGGAATGGGATGGTGAAAACATAAAAATTATTATTATTAACATCTCACAGTGATTTAGGATCTTAAAGTAGATATACTTAGTAAAATATAAATTTATAGTTCTCATTAATAAAAAAGAGTGAGTTTTTCTTGAAATACTAAATTAAATATTAATGTGCTGTGATTCGGGGCAAACTTCCAGAGTAAAAGGTGGCTCAGGATCTAATTCTATTGATTTCAATATTCACATGCATTTAATAGCTATTGCTTAATTTAAAAACTACAATGAAATCTTTCAGACATTTCTAGTTGAATTAAAGATTTTTAAGCAATAATTACATTTAATTACTTCACAAATTAATTTAAAATCTGTTCTCTTTGCATTTCAGTAGGCAATAAACAATATTTCAAGGCAATAAACAACTTAAGTTTGCTAAGTTTTTATCATTGAGGAACAATTGAAGAGAGGAACATGAGAGAAGCATTTGGTGGAAACCTAAAAAAACTGTGAGGTCTTCTCTGTGCAAATGGGCAGCACATATGTCACAGAAGTCTTTTCACACCCTGTCACTCCCTTTAAATACTTGTTCTGTCTTCTCATCCTTACAGGGGGAACAGTCTCGTATAATTGTCGCATTGAGCTATGGACAGTCTGGAGTTCAATGGCCACGTGTGTGAGGGAGACCTGTGGAAGTCCATGTGCAGAAACAGCTTGCAGGATCAGTGCTGGTATTCATGGAGTATTCAGGAGGAAAGCAGTTGGGCAACTGGGGATACTGGTTTTAAAATCTGGAAGGGAGGTTTGGATTCCTGATCTGTTACAGGCTCCCATAGGATATAAGAATATTACTCGTGCATTTTGTATCTTAATTCCTTAATTATAATGTGAGGAAAAGATAATAGTTTTCTTTTACTTCACAATCCAACTGAAGTGCTTAGTTTCTATACCAGTGCAGGCAGCATGAAGCACTCAGATAAAGTTCCAAATCCAATGCTAAAGTGCACAGAGTTATTAGCCCCATGGTATTTAAATGAAAACATGAACACGGGTTTGACAGAAATCTCAAAGTGCTTGGTGTAGGTGTTTTCTATTGACTACACTCTTTAATTAAATGTGTTTTTAAGTTTTGTAAGGAAAAGATTCCTTACAAGGCCCAGCTTTGCTCCTCTTGAGGTCCCACAAGGGCTATGAGAAGCTTAGCTTCTCACAGTGGCAAGATACTGTTGAGTAGGAGGTTTCTTCTTTCTGCTGCAGACCAAAGGTCCTGCATTAAAGGATTAGGGCAGCAAGCACTAGACAGTGATGCTGGTCAATTAACCTCTCCAGATACACATTCTGACCTGCCTTGCTTCTGCTGGACACTGAATTTAGCTGTGAGCCTGTCCTCAGAAACCTTTCAGCTGGCTCGCTTTGCAAAGTAACTTAATGGCAGCTCAACAAGGCCTGGGAATCTTCCTAGAGGTTCAAAGACCAGCTGTTTTGCCTGTGTAAGCCTGCAGAGAGTCATCTATAACCTGGCCAACACAGTTATGGAAGTTGCAAGAACAGACATTCATCACATCCAAACCTGGCACCTTCATCTGCTCTTAAGAATCGTCTCACACACTCCAGTGGCTCCACGGACCAGATCTCCAGTAACGATAGGAAACTTAAAAGGACCATCTCCCACATGGACACCTGCAGTGCAGATACCTATGACAACTGAGTTGAAGCCCACCCTTGTGGTGGGTGACCCACTTTGCCTGTGCTTTGCAGAGATTTTCAGGAAAGAAGAAAGATCTGGGCTTTCAGTGTTTGCTTTTATTCCTTCAGCCAGAGGTAAAGATTAAAGCACAGACTTGACTGTGCGGTTATCTGTCTAAAGGAGTCCCCTAACCAAAGGAACTATCCTGAATTCATTATCCTGAATTATCTCAGAAAATTGTCCCAAGAAATGTTGGGAAAAAAGCAGAAGGACTGACTTTTGTTTTGACTTTTGTGTAAACAGCATTTAGCTGAAAGTGTCCTGACTTGTTTTGTCTTTCCTTATTAAATGATTCTCTATTTGCCAATATCACCACAATACCTGGTGTGACGGAAAGACACTGAACCACAGGTTTTTAAAATAGAATTAACAGTAATTAATTCTAAAAAAACAGAATGCAGATTCAGTACGTCACTTGCAGGTTATTGTTGGATACAATGGGGAATTCACTATTGCAGTTTGGAAGTATGACCACACTGATTACAATCACAAAGATCCACAAAATACTCTTATCACAACCACTGTGGCTTCCCTAAAACATGGGATCACAGCTCACAAGCACACAAAATATTACAATCACAAAGATCCACAAAATACTCTGCTGCCAACACAACACACAATAAAATGATCTACAACAGAGTCACAAACCCCACGGTTACACTCCCCGTAGGCAATTAGCTTCCCTACGATCACAAAGATCCACAAAATGCTCTTATTACAACCACTGTGGCTTCCGTAAAACATCGGATCACAGCTCACAAAATATTACCCATACGTTAGTCACTCAGAACGACACACTTAAAACATATCCAATAGTCACTTACCCCGTCTCTCAGGTAAGGGTTCCCAATACGTGACCTCAGCCAGCCGCCCGGCTAAGGGGGCAGGGTCTCCTCCTAAGGTTGGAGGAACGGCTCCCAATACCAGCTCGAATGCCAGGGCTTTTATTTGGTTCATTTTGCTGATGTGTGTGACAGGATGCAGGGCTGGGCCTGACATCTTTGGCCCTCTCTCTTGCATATTCCCATTGTCTTGGCCCATTGAAACCAAATGCGGACCCTTAGGCCTTGTCAAACAGTTTGAGTAGTGGTTTGATTGGGACTCAGGACATATGTTTGTGGAAGGGAGCCGAGGCTTAGCAAGCGTCCATGCAGGTTTTTCAGGTTCTGTGAAGTGCCTGCTTCAGTCTGTTTACAGCACAATTCAAGTCGGAGCCATCTACACAGCTCCCCATGAGGTGTCTCTGCAGATAAAGAGCTTAAAAGCAGCCCAAGACTGAGTTGTGTATTACAACTCCCCGTAGGCCGCCTGCTCTGCCTAAACCTGCTCTGCCTAAACCTGTGTGTGTAGCTCAGCCTTACACCTGGGCAGGGTCATTTTGGTGTTTACTGCTGCAAAGTTCCTCATGAGTTAAACTCATTCCTATTCCACACACAGAAAATGAAGAATAAAAGCTGTATGACTTCAGGCAAGTAGGCTAGCTGTCGGACTGGCCTCCTGCTATAATTTCCTAAACCAAATCAATAAACAGTTGCTGGCAATGACAATTTCTGTGATGTGTGACATAAAAAAGAATTATTATTTTAAGCTGTTGACATGACTTAATTTTCTTTTCAAATTAATTTTAGAATGTTATGATTAAGATTTTTTTAGTCCTTTTATTCTATACAGTGCATTTCATAGACAATGATAGAAGTAAGAGATACACTAAAAAAATCTTAATTAATGCAGTCCAGTGAAATTTCTCACTTCTCTGTTTCCTGGATTAGAAAAATCTGCCCATTCTCTTCCCTATCCTGCCAGGAGAGTTGTGAGGGAGTGGTGCATGGTGTTCAGCTGACAACTGGGGTTGAACAACAGCTCTTTACTACTCTTTCTTCCCAGTTTGTAATTGAAGCATGGTAGTTTTGAACAATTAAAGTGGGAGGTTGGCAGGGAGGCAGGGCCCAGAGCCAGACATCTCTGAGTAGTGTAATCAATGGATTCAGCTTAGAGAGCTGGTAGAGTAAAACTTATTTAGGCTCTAGGCCGTAAGTAGACATACCAGTGTAATGTGAAACGGGTCAAAATGTTTGAAGAATGGAACCTGAATGTTCTTCTAAGTAAAGAGATTTCAGGAGTTCCTTCGTTAATTAAGAAAGTGCTTTCTTTTGGTTAACATTGATTTTTAAAGCATTCTTGATAATTTAAACCCAATTTCAACAGTCTTTTATGTTCCTATTTATGGTGGTTTTGATGTTGCTTATGAAAGGGTTAAATTGGTTCAAGGTTTATATCTCTTGTTCTCAATTGCCACAAATTAGGAGTCAAGAGCATCCCAACAGTAAAGCCCCATGCTCTGGTGATGTGGTTTACCCAGACTGGCAGATAAAACAACCACATAGCCATTTGCCACTGCCCCCCTCCCAGTGGGATGTGGGGGAGAGAATGGAAAACAAAACAAAAAACCCCATAAAACTTGTGGATTGAAATAAAGACAATTTAATAACACAGAAAATGAAGGTGGAGATTGTAAAACCAAACAATGAACAGCACAATTTCTTACCACCCAAAAGCTGATGCTCAGCTAATCCCTGAGCTGCCTCACCTGATAGCCAATCCCCAATTACATATGGGACATGACATCATATAGTATGGAATAGCACTTTGGTCTGTTTAGAACAGCTGTCCCAGCTGTGTCCCACCCCAGCTTCTTGGGTACTTCTGCCTTCTTGCTTACAGGCCGGTATAAGAAGCTGAAAAATCCTTGGCGGCTTGGCAACAACTGAAATCATCAGTGTGTGATCAACACTGCCCTCAGCCCAAATCCCAAACACAGCACTATACCAGCTGCTGGGTAGAAAATTAACTCTGTCCTTGCTTAAGTTCTGTTGTGAAGACAGCATGTATTTTCCTGAACTGGGGCCATGAAAAACATTTAAGATGACAATCTGCTGGGTGGGTTTGAAGTAGGATCTATGGCCTGAGCATGGTGTTTCTCTTAAATTCCACTCACTTAATCTCTCTAAAATTCAGCTATAATTCTAGCTCAGCTGTAGATTTATAGACAAGCTACTATGTGTAATTTAATCTAAAAAGTAGAAGTGCTTATGCACATTAGTTAGGAACATTATGGGGGGGTAGGAGTGGTTAATACACTGCAGTGCTAACACACTTCTAGTAAACTAACATGTGAGAGAATCGCCAGCCACTGGTAACTTGCTTCCTTTCAGATAATGCTTTGGAAATCTTACTTTATTTTTATTGTTTTCACTAGTGTTTGGCTGCAGAATTACATGAGAACAAAGCTCTATAGTTTTACATTAATTTAAAAAAAAAAGCCGTATGTTCTGGAGGCAGTAAATAAAGTCAACATGTCATCATTGTTTTTAAAAATAATAGCCATGGTGAATGATGCCTCCAGCATCTGATCCCCCAGTCTGGATGTGCAGCCAGGGTTGCCCCTTCCCAGGTGCAGAATCCACCTCTTGTCCTTGTAAAACTTAATGTGGTTGGTGATTGGCCAGCTCTCTGATACGTCCAGGTCTCTCTGTCAGGCTTCCCCACTCTCAATGAAGTCAACAGCTCTTCCCAATTTGGGGTCACCTACAAATTTATTTAAGGCATCCCCTAGTCCCAACTTTAGGTCATTTATGGAAATATTAAAAGAACTGGACAAAAAATTAAACAAGTTTAATTCAAGTTAGTGATCAGAAGAAACAAAGTTTGGGGATTTTTTTTTCACCCACATGAGAAAGTGAAAAAAATTTAGTAAACTTTACAGTGGTGATTGTCTGCTGTGAAAATGTTAAGCTGAAATAAATTCTCATATTTGGATTAGAAGAAGTGAAGTTATGACATTTATGTGAAAGATGGATTTGATCCAAATTGCTAAACTTTATTTGGCTTTAAATTTTCTTGATAGTATGTGATTGAAGATCTTTTCTTGCTGCTTTATTATCAGGCACAGTATATCTATTCTGGCTCTGGAACTGAAGTGATAGAAAAGTGCAAAGTTTCTTACTCTCATGTAAATTTCTAATGTTCATCTATGCAGTGAAAACTTTTAACTTATTATCCCCAAATTTCCTCAGGCAAACTCAATCTGTTTATTAAATGACATGAATTTTCAGCACATAATATCCTGAATTCTGATCACTAAAATTATGTTCTTCAAGGCCTCTGGAGATGGTTTTCCTTTTCCTATTTGGATTATCCTTGGTTAGGGAGGCAGGAAGTCCAAATGAAATTCTAAGTACTAAACTGGATATATGGCTGGGAATGTAAGTTCTGATGATTTGTGAGGATCTTAAAATTTTTAATTTATCTTTTTTGCAGGTTAAAGATGCCATTTTGTTTCCTCAGGGTTCCTGGAAAGTGACAGTGAGGTTGGAAACAGCCCCCAGGGCCCATGTTTTGTGTTAATACTTGGCTAGACGTATCAGGTGAAGCACCAACTATATGATTCTACATACAGCTTTCTGAAAGAGATTAAGAACCCCGTGTACTACAAAATATAGGAAGAACTTTTTCAAGGCAAAACTTGTCCTGAACTTTTGTAACAGCTTTCTAATGCAGATGACACTAAGCTGGGAGGAAGCGTTGATCTGCCTGAGGGTAGGGAGGCTGTTCAGAGGGAGCTGAATAGACTGGACAGATGGGCTGAGACCAATGGGATGAAGTTTAACAAGGCCAAGTGTAGAGTGCTGCACATGAGACATAACAGGCTTGGGGTAGACTGGCTGGAGAGCTGTCAGGAAGAGAAGGAACTGAGGGTGTTGGTTGACTGCAGGCTGAATATGAGCCAGCAGTGTGCCCAGGCAGGCAAGAAGGCCAATGGCATCTTGGCTTGTATCAAAACCAGTGTGGCCAGTAGGTCTAGGGGGGTGATTGTGCCCGTTGTACTTGGCATTGGTGAGGCCACAGCTTGAGTACTGTGTGCAGTTCTGGGCTCCCCACCATAAGAAGGACATTGAGGTCCTTGAGCAAGTGCAGAGGATGACAATCAGGCTGGTGAAGGGGCTGGAGGGCAAATCATAGGAGCGGCTGAGAGAGCTGGGGCTGTTTAGCTTGGAGAAGAGGAGGCTGAGGAGAGACCTTATCACCACCTACAACTACCTGAAGGGAGGTTGTAGAGAGCTGGGTAATGGTCTCTTCAGCCAGGTGACAGGAGATGGGACAAGGGGAAATGGCATGAAGCTGTGCCAGGGCAGGATTAGATTGGATATTAGAAAAAAACTTTTACTGAAAGAGTTGTCAGGGCCTGGAACAGGCTGCCCAGGGAGATGGTTGAGTCACCTTCCCTGGATATGTTTAAAGAAATGGTAGATGAGGTACTTAGGGATATGGTTTAGCATAGGATGGGAATGGTTGGACCTGATGATCTTAAAGGTTTTTTCCAACCTTGTGATTCTGTGATTCTGTGATCTGTAATGCATCAGATTTATGGCTTCATTATCTGTAAGGGAAAAGGAAAAAACCTAAACAATTCAATACAAACCAGCAATAGTTCTGCTCATTTGCTGAAGCTCAGTAAATGCAGGCTTGCTATCCCACAAGCTGGTATTTTGTGTCTTGTTTAAAAAGTGGTGAAGCTAGTCAATATAGAAGCTTCAGAGGTAACAAACCTGTTAAAAACATATTAGCCTTAGTGGTAAGAAAACCAATAGAGTAACTGAATTTCTGAGCATAGCATCAGAGCCTTTGTAGCCTTCCCTTTATGGATCTCTGAGATCTCTCCAAGATCAGATTCTTCTGAGCCTCCAGTTAAAGAAATGATCTACTGAACAAGTTTGCAACCCCAGATTTTAACACTGAAATCTCCAAACCAAGCTAATGTGGTGAGAAGTACACTGTTGTGTTTGGCTTAAACAAATTCATTCCAGTGTGGAGCCTTTACTCACAAGAAGAAAGTCACTCTGCAGGTATTTTAAGAGATTCCAAGAAAACATATTCCTTCTGTCTAACAGAGTTAGCTGCCTTTCTTCTTCCTGCTCATTGAAAGAAGCTATTTAGAAAGAATATTTGGTCTGAAATTATCAGGAGGCTGAGGAAAGACCTCGGACATTTTTCACTACTCAAAACTGAGTATAAAACCTGAAATGAGTTTAATCCTTTAAGAGATAAATAGACAGCTCTTCATAACAATGGCATTTGTGGTTTGCAGTTAATTTACCATCCATGGATATTTAGGTAGCTTCATAAAATATAGTATAAATGTGATAGAAAGAATATAATTTTTTTTGCATCCCAAACTGCTGAAAAATACTGAATGAAGTAGGTACAGGCAAAAATATGCACAAAATTTAATGTGGACTTGTCTTTCTAAAAAGGTCTTTTAAAAAAAAATAAGACAGAAAAAGTATTTGCCTTAAAAATAATAATTTTGCTCTGCCTTAAAAATAATTAAAAGAGAGTTTAAGTCTCTGTCTACCCAAAATCAAATTGCTGACATGCTCATCTATGATCCTTACCTGGAGCAACACCTTCCCACCTCACCCTGTTGATGTTCAGGCATTTGCGGTGAGAGACAGGAGGGGTTTGAGGATGTAGCAGGCAACTTGGCGAGCTGGCAGACAGATGATTTCTGTTAATGGAGGAAAGGGGGGGGAAGAGAAGCCAAGCACAATAAAAATTGTCTGAGATTCTTCTTCTTTTTTCTTTCTTTTTTTTTTTTTTTAAAGTTGAGAGGGATTTAACATGCAAGTAAATGGAGAACATCAGCCTTAGGAGCCCTTTTCAAGACTGAGACTATGTCAGCCAAAGTGACGGTGAACCCAGCAGACAACAGAGAGAAAACAGCAGTGGACTACTGCATATAAAAAATAGCAGCTCTGGGCTCTGGTCACTTCATGTAGGTTTTAATTTAACCATCTCTTCTGTTCTGCTCATTTATATTTTTAAGTGATATCCTCTTTATGTCTGCCATCTTCTGGAGCCTTATTTTTCCAAATTATAAGAGTTTGTAAGACACATGTGACAAATTATTTTGTTGAAAATTACTTGGATATGAATGCTGTCCATGGAGAAAAAATGTCTCTATTTTTTTTCTGATCATTCTCTGGGGTCTTATAACACTGAAACTTTCATCTCTTTATTTTAGATTAAAATAAAGAAATAATATATCCCTTAAAAAAATTAAGCAAAAAGGTTAAAAAGTAAGTTCTTAAAAATACAGACAGCATGTAGTGTAAGGAAAAAATGTAAGTCTATGCAGAAGCCCAAATTGTGAATTCATAGAAATCAAACAAATCCCTACCAATCATTTCTATAGCACTGAAAACAGTAGATAGCACTTGAAATAGATACCAGAAACCTACTGAAATGACCTGAACTGAATTTCACCATCTTTCATAAATACAAAAGTAGCATTGAAAATCAATCTGATGAAAGTCAAGATCATAAAATAGAATCATAGAATCATTTTGGTTGGAAAGAATATTAAGATCATTAAGTCCAACTGTTAACCTAGCACTGCCACATCCATCAGTAAACCATATCACTGAGTGCTACACCTACATGTCATTTAAATACCTCCAGGGATGGTGACTCAATCACTTCGAAGGGCAGCCTGTTCCAACGATTGACTACCATTCTGGTGAAGAGTTTTTCCTAATACCCATTTTTATCTAATGACCCCCCCCCCAGTGCCACTTGAGGATATTTCCTCTTATGCTATCACTTGTTACTTGGGACAAGACATCAACACCCACCTGGGCACAATCTTTTTTCAGTTATTTATACAGTATCCCATCAGCTTCCTTTTCTCCAGGTTAAACAAGCCCTGTTCCCTCAGATGCTCCTTCTAAGACTTGTGCTTCAGACCCTTCATAAGATTTATTGCTTTTCTTTGGACAATTTCCTGCACCCCAGTGTCTGTCTCATAGTGAGGGGACAGAAACTGAACACAATACTCAGCAGGTGGCTTCACCAATGAAGTGATGATACTTCCCTAGTCCTGCTGGCCACATTGTTCCTAATATAAGCTGGGATGCTTGGCCACCTCTACAAGCTGCTTGCCCACATTCACTTCACCCTGAAGTCCTTTTCTGCTGGTCTAGTCTTCCTCAAGCCTGAAGTGTTGCATGGGGTTGTTATGAACCAAGTGCAGGACTTCATGCTTAGTGTTGTTGAATTCCCTGTTGATTTGTTAATACCCTATCATATTCTAGCTGGAAAACTTAACAAATTCAAAAAAAAAAGGTAATGAAAACATTATTCCTAATGTATCTAACACCCTAGAATATGTGAAGAGTACAGTTTACCTCCTTAAAGGATGAAATCAGCAAATTGAGGACTTTGAAACCTTTCTAGTCAGAAGCCTGCAGTTTACAACTGGAATTCTATACAGCATATCCAGTAAATGCATTTGACTGGAAAGAGGTCCATAATGTTAAACCAGCTTCGTTTCCATCCCAAACCTCTAAAAAAAAGCTACTGCAGTTTTTCTAAACCTTTCCATTAGGTTCATGATACTGAGGTTTTGAGTAACAACTAATTTATTGCTGATTTTGATTAGCTGCTTTTTCCATTATGAGGTAATAATGATTTTGAAAAAGACCAACTCAGCCAGTTCTTCAGAAATAAAAAAATTACAGTGCTGTCATTGGAATTTAAAAGGACCATTGCTTAATATTTAGAGAGATCTAGCACCAGAGTTAATGTATTATTCTTTCCTTCAGTCTTCAATGACCTTTTAAAACTACCTGAACATTTTGCACACTATCATGTAATGGGGACACTTGTTCTTTTAATTCATATTCTTTTAATCTGTTACAAAGTCACTCCTTTTGCCAGAAGTAAACAGTCTGACTTCTCCTGTCTGTGTTATCTTTTCATTTCCAATTACTATAACCCAACAGCCACAGATTTAAATCATAAACGATTCCCTTGGCACAACCCTGTCTGTGATTTACTCCCTTTCATGCAGAAGTCAAGAAAGGTATGACAGAGATTGTGAGGGTGAGATCAGTGTTTGTGGAGGGGATTTGCTTCACCACAGTTCGATATGTGGAAAAGCTTCAATGGGAGTTCAAGTGTCTGGGCAGTTTGGAAAAGGGACATGTGGAACTGATTCTGTGTGAGGTGCACAGATCTGTTCTTCATGGGGCAGCAGGGGAGATGGAGAGAGCTGGGCAAGGCTCTTTATAGACCTTGGCAAGGAAGGTCCAACAACAAATGACTTAATGAGCTGACTGATCTTGTAAGACAGGCTGAGGAGTACAGACAGCGAGTGGATCTCACCTCCCTCCAGATGCCAGGCACTGTGTACCCAGACAGTGTCTGTCAGAGCTTGGCTTTATTTTCCCATGGTGCAAAACTCTCCAGCAACTACTTTTTTGTTAACAAGGCATGTTCACACTGTCCCTGCCCTAATTCTCTACTGACCATTTGACTGAAAATAGCTCCAAGAAGAGAGAACAATTGATTACAAACATTTCCATTCTTCCTTTGGCCACTGTGATAGAGGAAAGATAGACCAAAACAATTTGTAACTTCAGGATCTACTCTTTTCACCCAATCTACACAGGTCAGATTTGTACCTGTGCTTTCTCAATCTGAACTTTCACACTAAAATATGTAGGAGGCTGTGCATTAATTAGAACATTTTCACCTGTTGGAGAGCAAGTGAGTGAGTTAGAGGGTCGGGTACTCCAGATGCAGTCCACCAATAAAGTAAGAATTTGTTCTGACTAATATCTATTGAAATAAGTGTAAGAATCATCTGGCTCAGAGATCCACAAACAGAAAAGTGACTCAGCTTTGGATTGCCTTGAGGCTCCATCTCTGCAGAGACAACTCATGGGAAGCTGTGTAGACAGCTCAAACTTGAGTTGTCCTGTAAACTGAGACTAAACAGGGCAGTGCCTGTGTTGAGCCTTGAATTCCATCAGAAAAACATGCCCTGAGTCCCAATCAAGCCACTATTCAGCTGCCTAGCAGTAAGATAAAGGAAAGCCAGAGGATCCCCATTTAGCTTCAATGGGCCCAGACAATACACAGGTATGCAACAGAGAGGGCATAAGGGGGAACACTGCTAATGACAAACATGGAAGGTGGCATTGTCCCCTCTGCACAGTCCTGCCCACTGTCACATAGATCAATGACATAAAAACAAATAAAACCCCTTGGATTCTGTCTGAGAGAGGGAAGACCCTTCCCCCTTGACCAGGGAGCGTGTCAAGAACACTTACTTGGAGAGATGGGTAAGTGAATATTTGATACGATTTAATTTTGTAGTCTGGGGTGATTGACTCACACACGTGTAGTATTTAGTGCACTCCTGAGTTGTGACAGTGAGTTCCATGAACCTGCTGTGGTTGTCATATTGAATCCTGTGAATTGCCTATGAACGGTAACAGTGAGTGATGTGACTGTTGCAGGGTGTAACACTGCATTTTGTGAGTGTTGTGATGGCAGTAGTGCATTTTGTGAATCAGTTGTGGTTGTGCTAAGTGCAGTCGTACTTCTAAACTGCAGTAGTGCATTTCTCCACTGTATCCATGAAACCTGCAGTAGTGATGTATTGAATCTGCACATGGGGTTTAAATTTTTTTTTTTCTTTTTTGAAACCCTGGAGTCAAGTGTCTGACACAATAATCAACAGATATTAAAGCATTTCACTGGTAGGTATTTATATTCATTAGGATAAATGTACTCATCTTTGAAAGAAACATAAACAACATAGATTTAAAACTTACTTGTTTGTTTTTTTTTAAATTTAGAACCTTCCTAATCATCTCCAACAAAGAACAAAGGCTTCTCTACTGGGTCATATCACAGGTCCATCCAGCACAGTATGCTGTTTTAAACAATAATCTACAGGGAATGTTTGGGAATGTATGTGTATGGGTCAAATATCCAGTTTCCCAAGTGAAGTCTTGTCAACGAGCAGTATTTTCTTAAAGGTATTGCTAGGAAGAATAAAGACTCATATTTTCTATAATTTAAATTAAGATAACTATGATTCCTAGTAATATCTCTTAAGGTAATTATCTTATAGAAAAGACTTGCTGTTTTGAAGTAACTCTGAATATACTTTTTTAGCATACAAAAGGGACTTCCCAGCCACTTCAGCTACAGACTACAATGAAAGTCACCCAGAGAACAGCTCTTTGTTTTTTTGAGAGGGAAGAGATGATGGAAAGATTTGAAGCAACTTTATTATCTGAAAACAAAGTGTCAATACAAAGGAAACTTAAAATGTCTTCCATAATTTTGAATTTCCAGAGTTTGAATGAATATTAACGTGTAAAAAGAAAAAAATATTCCATTAATATTTTCCAACAATTTCCAATTAAAGAGTCATTTTACTAAAATAATATTTTAATTTAGAAATAATTGAATCTTGTTTAAAAAAGAGTTAGAAATACCAGACAACAAAATACTGGGTCTGGAGTGATAATTTCATTTTCTTGTTGCTATTTTGGTATTTTCCCCCAATTAGAGGAAAGGATGGGGCAGGGAGAAAGGTAGATTTGAGAAAATTTTTTTTCAGTCCAGTTGCGACTTAAAATTTATATTTGTAGTCATATATCTCATCTTACCCTTGCATAATTTAAAATGTAAAAATCAAGGAATGTTTCAAATTTTTAATAAAAAGCACATTAATGGGTTAAGTATGTATTATAAAATAATACCAACCACTCATTAAAGGCTAATATTTAACTTCAGCTAGTGGCTAGTTAGTTTGTAAAGATCTACAATGTCTTGCTTTCAAACTCAAATATCTATGTAAGTCCATTTTTTTTGCTCATATGCATTTTATGCACAAATATTAAACTACTAAAAATAAGCTAAGAAATATTCAAAAGTACCTGGGAAAATTAATTAGATCTGGGATGCTTGGGGTTTTTTTATTTTTTTCCCCCCAAGATCATAGGGGATTTATGTTTAACTATTTGTTTTAAGAAAAAACTTTGAAAAAAAAAAAACCAACAGAATTGGTTTTTCAAGAGCATTGAAAATCCTTTGGTTCCATAGCAAAAATTTGCAGGCTGATACTAATTCTATACTTTAGAAATCTCTTAGATTTAAATTAGATTATTTGGGGAGTTTTCCAAGAAAGACACAGATTGAAATTGAATTAGAAAGGAAATTGTAGGGAAAAAAAAAAGAAATAAAGGGGAAGACATAAAATTTCATCCCAGATTTGAGAAATCACTATTGTGATTCCTAATGAGTTCTGAATTCAACGATTTTCTCACTAAACACAATACATATCCATTACAAAATGACAGCAAAATGCCTTTTTCCAAACAGAGGTAAATATTAAAAGTACTTATGCTTTTTATATACTTCAATATTTTAATGAAAAAGGAATATACTTCTAAAAATCCCAGCACATCTAAAAAAAATTCTTCTACTTTAGTGAGGAAAATTCCTACAAATGACAAGGGATTTTGTATTTGAATGGAAAAGATAGGTGAACACCTGTTCTTAAGAGCTTTTTCTTAGGATCCAGTTTTAAAGACAGCCATGGTTTGCATTTTACTGTGAGTCACCTTTGCAGGCCATAAGCAGTTTGTATAGAGACTTCCTCTGAAAAAAAAGAATTTCTGAGCAATATAAAAAATTCCATTAGAAATAATGTCTCTTCTTCTCATTTGTTGATTGTTGCACTCAAAATGTATTTTTTAATTTTTTTTTTCCTTAGCTGTGTTTGTGTGTTGCAGAGAGGGGTATTTTCAAATGACCCGTGGTTAAACATGTAATATTGTAGATTGCTTACCACTAAGTCCATCAGGATTTGCCAAATCATGATTGCAATGTACTTGTGACTTGTACAGTTTTTTGCATAATAAAAGCAAAGAGAGGAAATTTATGGGGACTGCCACTTTCAGTTTTACCTGTCTTGACTCAAACCCAGTCTTAACCCAGTGTTAATCTAGACTAGAGAACTGATAATTTTCCAGAATAAACCCCTCTAACCCAGTGTTTTATTGTTATTAACCATGTATTATAATAATAATAACAACCCATTATTATTGTTACCCCAGCCAACCTCATATGAAAATGCAAAATCAAGCTGAGATTTGACTCCTGAGTTCTTACTGGAGACACGTGATAGAATAAACCAGAATAAAACAATAACCTGCTTGCAGAAGGCACTCTGTCCTCAGAATCTCATGGATTTGGACACATGCAACTCTTCTGCTTTTGTTTTTAGTTAGTTGGATAATGTCTGTGTGAGATTTAAAACTACAAAGCATATCTGATTCATCAGATCCATTATATAGAAAAATATTCTTCAAAAACGCTTTAGAGGAGCACTTTCAAATGGCTTGAGGGATGAACTCAATGCTAATTGCAATTACTTTGGTCATTTTAACTGCAAATGCCTGAACAGCTGGCAAGACTGCAAGCAGGAGATGTTCAGAAAACCAGCTATTGTAATCTTAGATTTCATAACTGCATCACCTGCTGAGACCCAGAAACTTCCCCCAACACAGAACAGCACTTTTGGAAAGCAAGTGATTTGACTGGACACTTATGGCTTCATCACTGTGGGCTTAAACGTATATATGTGATACTAAAAATGAATATTTTGCTCTGCTTCTATCAATTTTCTTTTTGACATGCAAAGTATTTTTTAAGCTTCAGTGACTACTGTGTTGCCTCAGATTAATAATTTCCACTTTCCTGAAGAAACTTTAGCCCATATTTATTCCATGCTCATCTTTCCTCTGGAGGCACTCGTGAAATCTTTAAGAAAATACTTTTCAGCTTAACATGACAGTCTGTTGGGGACATATTAAAAAAAACAAACAAAAAAAATTGAATATACTACATCATATTGCCTACCAAGCCATGCTTGAAAAAAATGATTTCACCATTTCTGTGACATTCTGGGAAATGTTTGAACTTACAGAGTGTCCAGTCCCATGAATTCATAGGGACATAATTGTTTCTGCGGTTCACGTTAGGTGTCACCTTGTGAGACATGGTCTGTGACTATGAGAGAACACCTGATGCTCCAGCATCTTCAGACAAGACCATGCCATAGGACCTAAAACTGGACAGACAGATCTAATTTCCAGCAGTGACAACAAAAATGACATTGGAAAAGTAAGAATATTAAATAAGATAACTAGAAATTTCCAGATAACCAGAAAATTCCAGAAATAAGTACCTTTTCAAAAAGAGACAACATATTTCTCAAGTTTTGGTGGATGTAATTTGGCACAGAATGACACAAGGATCTATATTAGCATTAAGTACTTTTATCCTCATGCTTCCCAGTTTGCAGACAGGTTTTCAATAACCGAGGAACCAAGGAACTAGCAGTCTATTTAGCTATTGAAAACTAGACCCTCAGCCTTTCTGGGTGCGTAAGGTGCCTACTTATTTTTTGGAAATGCAACGCTCATAAAAAGTGAAATATAGGGGACTTAGTAACAATTAATAGAAACCCTTCTCTTTGTATTTTTTTTTGTTTCATATCCTTGGGATATTTTTCCATTGCAATTTTAAAATTATTTATGAACGTTTGGTTTTAGTTATTAAAAAAATTCTTAATTTCTGAAAATCTGCTTTCTGGTGAGAAATGAGCTCTGCTGAAATCTAACCATAGTAGTCCGACATTTCAAATTTTTCCCATGAACATGCATCATGTTGCTTTTAAACTGAAAATTTTCTAGTTCTTTGTTTATCTTTTCACATCCAAAAATGAAACAAAACCTGAAAAAGGCTGGTGTTGCCTATGTGTATATGAGGAATGAATTTACTAGGCAATCTAAAGTATTAGTTAACTTCCTAGAGGGCAGCAAAGCTCTTTGGATAATGTGTTCTCAATCAGCTGTTTAAGTGAGAGCTAGCATATTTGTATCTGTTAATTTACACATTAAAATAATAAGCAATAACAAAAAAAAAATCCACAATCAGTTTTACACTCTTGTTTTCTTTGTGTTGTTGTAGGGTTTGACATGTAGCTTATTAAAATCAAAACAGATGAGATCACAAAGATACAGAAAATCAGCTAAAACAAATGATTCTTTACAAAATTAAATTAAATTAATTTTATTAAAAAATATGAATATTCTACTGTGCTTTCTTATAATAAATAATAAAGAAGAGTATTTTGTCCCAGTTTTTTTAAAAGTCTAAATATGTAGCTTAAACAAAGTTTAACTTTTGCTGTGGTTTTTTTTCATTTTTTGTTACACTGTCCTGATACCTGAGTCTCAAGGTAAGAAACTTGGCAAATACTAGAGAACAGTCTACAACATTTGATACATGAAGACGGGGCTTGGGAAACCAGAGTCCAGTTCAACAATCTAACACAGCCTTCCAGCGTTTGCTTACCCTTTCTGAAACATTACTCTTCCCAAAAGCTGATGGGTGAATTTTTTGCTGTATCACTTTGGTACCACAGGGGTAACCATGAAAAGAAGAAAACTGAAAACTAAGCAAAAGATTGAAAAGTGCTCAGATACAATAGAAACTGATGTAAAACTTAATCCAGGTTAATATTAGCACCACAAGAGACTTCAAGTAAGTGTGAAAATATGGGGGTCTCAGTGATCCTTCTAAGAGACACAGTCATGTGTAGTGGAGGAAGAGAAAGGACAAGAAGAAACCAAGAAAACAATAAAATATTTTATGATAAAACAAATCAAAGGCTAATAAACCAGAGTTCTAGGAGTGTTGACAAGTAATTTGAATATGGTGAGAAAGTAAATAATCTGGGTTTTGGAACTGAGGCAACCATTATGCAGTTGAAACAACAAGAGGACCATTCTTTATATGGATGCAGTTCTTATGGGGTAATAAGAAAATGTCTTTGTTATACAGCACATGTAGATGAGAGTAGAGATTTGAATCTTTGCCTTCTGTATATTTGAAAAAATATAGCCACTTATTGGGAGGATAGAACGGGTGACCTTCTAGGCAAAATTCATATTCAATTGTATTTTCAACATGGAATAACTCAACTCAATGCAGAAAAGAAAGAGATGAAACGCATAAAATGATTTGCTGTATCAGAAACACATTTTCTAGTCAATAATTTAACTCAATTACACAGCTAAGTTCTACAAAACTCATTTTTAAAGGTTGAGCATCTTTTAACTACAAAACAAATCCCACCTGCCTTTCCTTAGTTTTTGTATTTTTCAAATGTAACATGGGAACATTAAATGGATTTGAAGAAAGAATAGTTTCTGTATCAGAGCTTGAGCTAAAGCCAAAACCAATCTATTCTGTTACTATTTAGTTTGAAAATGAAAGGCTGTTGAACACAGGGGATTTTTTCTGAGAAAAACACTATTTTCCCTTGGAAGCTGAGCTCAGGATTCAGTAAAACTTTGTGTTCCTCTGGCTACGTAGTCCCTGCTATTGTAGACCAGACAGATGGGCTGAAGAAACCCAGTGGTTCATCACATATGAAAGAACAATGGTATAATGAATACTTGTGGCACTTACAAGACACAAGAAGGAGCTCAGCTACAGCCCTGGTGTAGGAACAGATAATACTGCTGTGCTTTTGTCTTCCACAAATCTGTGTCCTCATCCTCTCTCATGTCAATCTCTTTGACATGAGTGACGAGTGACCATCAATCTTTTGACCAGCTCAAGTCAATCTCTTTATTTGTGTACTCTAGCAGGTGTCTCATACTATTACTGAAAAGGGTAGGAGTCTTCCCTTCAAATCAGCAGCACGTGCAAATATGAAAATCAGGAGCATCAGCCAGGATACGATACACCTGAGGAAAGAAAACTATCCTGGAAGAGTAAAAGTGACTGAATCCTGTGATATTTCTACTTTTGAGCTTTTCCAGGGCAATGGGTTCAACAGAATCAGTATCCCAAAGATCTATTCATTACTTCTGGCCTTTATGGCTTTTTATATTTATGGCAATGAGAAAAATCCCCATAATAAAGAGTGTTTCTTACAATTCTGAACACTCACTGGACTTTTCAGCAATGTGCTTTTTGTCTGAAAGAACATTTTTTCTGGTTTATGAGATCTACATGAAATGAAAAAAAAAAGAAAAAAAAAGAAAAGAATCTACCTTTCCTCCTTAAAAATAAAAGGAAAAAACTCCTACAAAAGACTGTTGTAAAAAGTAACGGTTTCCATTACTGCCTTCAAACAGCCTTACAAAGAGCTTCAGAGTGAAGTATTCTTCAAACCCACATCAAGGTCTGGGAAGTGAATGCATACTGTGAGGAAATCTTTCTATAACTCAGTTGAATGTGGTTGGAAGTACAGGTCATGGAACCATTTTCTCAGGCAAAGAGATAGAGCAGAACTGTGCAAGACTCTGTAGCTGTCTCCTGCAGAGCTGAACTGAAACTGTATGTTACAGAAAAAGGGCTGTGGGGTGGGAGACTGTTTGATCAATCAGTTTTTGTTTCAGATTGAAAAAAACCCCGAGAAATAACTCAAATAGGAACATGGGCAAAGGAATATATAACTATTGCACCAGTAACCGGGAGCAGGTAGCTCATAAAGACTGTTTCTGTCTGCCAGGTGCTCAGAGTACAGAGTGTTTTTAATGATGATGAACCTACCATCCCCTTTAAAAGTCCTGGTTTTGTGTCAACAAGTGCTCCAGACGATGAAATCAGACTTGCTTTGGTTGGAATGAGAATGATGTTTTCTTCTGTGATTATATCCTCAATGTTCTCCATGTATTACTTAAATCACAGGGAAGAGTGAATCAGACCACTGCCGTGAACACAACTTCACCTGGAAGTGCTTAATGAGACTAAGCAACAGGACAGAAAGAAAAGTTGATAACTCTGAAAATTCATTCTGTTTTGTGCCCAGGTGACTTTGCTCATCCTAGACAAGTCTGCTGCTACAGGACTGATCGTTGTTGACTATTTCTGTCTGCAGAAAGCAGTTTGGTGAGTGGTCTTTCTCGAGCACAACAGGCTGAATTGCAGGTTGGATGGGAATTAATGGGTACATTTTTCAAAAGAGGTGAGATGGCTTAAAACCTGTAGAAACATCTGAGAAAGTCTCTGTGAGGCAGTTGGACACTTAATTGCTCTTTGAGTTGACACAAGACTTGCTGAATTTCTAGAAAAATTCATATGAGTCCAGAGCAGAGAGATTTATGTAGCTCTGTTAAATAAATCCTAACGGGTCAGACCCATTAGCTGATGTAAATCAGCATAGTTCAATTTCCATATATCTACTATGATTTATACTAGCTCAGAGTCTGGGCTCATTCTGACGTGTGATTCTTTAGAAGTGGATTTGTTGTTTACTGTACCCAGAGGTGCAAAAGAGGCAGGTTTCAAACTTAATTTCACTGAATGTAGTTTTTATATGTTCCTTCTACCTGAAATAAAAACATAGGGAACCAATAAATTTGGACTGTTTTTTCAGCAGTATCATTACAGAGATAATTTTACATTAAGCATCTGTTCAGAAACAAATTGCAACTAAGGTTTTATACAAGAAAGCATATCACAGAATCACAAGGTTGGAAAAGACCTTTGAAGATCATCAGGTCCAACCATTCCCATCCTAAGCTAAACCATATCCCTAAGTACCTCATCTCCGCTGTTTTGGAACACATCCAGGGAAGGTGACTCAGCCACCTCCCTGGGCAGCCTGTTCCAGGCCCTGACAACTCTTGCAGTAAAAAATTTTTCTCTAATGTCCAGTCTAAACCTGCCCTGGCACAGCTTCATGCCATTGCCCCTTGTCCTATCTCCTGTCACCTGGCTGAAGAGACCATCACCCACCTCTCTACAACCTCCTGTCAGGTAGATGTAGGTGGTGATAAGGTCTCCCCCCTCAGCCTTCTCTTCTCCAAGCTAAACAGCACCAGCTCCCTCAGCCGCTCCTCATAGGATTTGCCCTCCAGCCCCTTCACCAGCCTGGTTGCCCTTCTCTGCACTTGCTAGAGTCCCTCAATGTCCTTCTTATGGTGGGGAGCCCAGAACTGCACACAGTACTCAAGGTGTGGCTTCAACAATGCTGAGTACAGGGGCACAATCACCTCCCTAGACCTACTGGCCACACTGTTTCTGATATGTTTCTGATATGAGAAAGCACATGGAATGACTTGTCTTTACTTAAACATAAGGATAGGTTGTGAATCTGAAAGGCTACAGCTACTCTGCAAAGTTTTACTAATAGACACATTTCATCTCAAGAGGAGAGTCTTGGCTATGTGGGTGTACAGTGCTCTGTTTCCTGGGGTCAAACTGTCTCCTCAGATTTATTCAGGAGCGACTAGTACGGGCCAGTGATATGCACAAACTATCTTCTCTCTGTGGGTCTCCCGAATAGTCTTGGGTGGAATGGAAATTGTACAGTCATCTGTGGAAAGCAGGAAAAGCAACGCTCCACTCAAGAAGAAAAGTGATCCCCAGCACACCTCATTGTGCACACCACAGAGTGGATTTCCCTGAAAACAAGGCTCAGAAGGAACTTGACTGTGCACTTCCCAGAACGTGGAAATGGAGCAAAGAAAACTGGATGGGACATTTCCCTTGGATGGCAGTCAGCCTCAGGCAGGAAAAGCTTTGCAGGATTCAGGAATGCACTCTGCTGCTTTTCTTGCTGTAGTGGGATGTTGCCGTGCCAGATGAAAACAGCTCAGACCCTGAGAAGACCTTCTGTCAGTCTCTTAACTATACACAAGTATACAGAGGTCTCAGGGAAAATTAGGGAATTGGTTTACATATTCTTTGTAATTCTTTGTTTATAATCCTTTGTTGGTTTATTATTTCTCCTCATTTCTTCACAGTGACGTTGAAACCCCGCATGGATATATCCTTAAATCCAGGTATTTTCTCTCTTAGCCAGGGACTCACAAAGGGTTTTAAAATACCCTGTCTTGACATAAGGTTCTTAGAGCTTGTCTTCTTGCTCAGCCAATAAATCCCAAGGAGAGCAGATGTAGGAAAAGCTGGGCTGAAGTGTGGTTGATGTACAAGTCTTTGACATGGTTCTTTCCCAACAGTGCGTATGACAGAGCCTGCTCCACAGATGATGTGTGACTGTTGGACTCAGCAGGCATTCTTGTTTCCTTAGCTGCAACTGCAGGAACTCTGTTTCTACATATTAATTTACTTTGAATGACAAGACTGCCTTGGTTCAGCCATCAGTGTGTCAGTCAAACAGCAACTGTCACAAAGACACAAGGGGAGACATTTCTTAGACTCTTCCCTCAGCAAGGCCTCCTACTTTCTGGGGACTCCCCTGCCATTACCAGTTGTACATCTGTGGACAGGGATGGGAAATCATATCACAGAACAAGCTACAGCTCTGCATGGATCATACAGTGGACATCCCCTGCTGAGCTATTTCCTTCTTCTAAGTACTTCCAGTCTCCATAGGGTTCCTGTCCTACCCATTACCAATGAAATTCATTGACTGAGATCATGCTTGATTAGTTTTCTGTCCATCAATAGCTGTATAGAAACCGCTTCTCATTACCTGGACACCTTCCCCTTCGTCCTCAAAATGAGCAGATTAGAAATGAAATCTGTCACTCTGTGGCTATCGGTAGTAATGGATGTTCAGTGGCTGATACCACAAGGGAGACGTCCCATGATATGAGAAGCTTTTTTCCACTACAGAAGACTTCCTTCCCTCTACCTTCTCTCAAGAATAAGTTTTCTCTTCTAGAACTTTTTCACTTTTTCTCTCTCTCTCTTTTTTTCCCTTCTAGAGTGCCTTCCTGAGAAGGAATATCACTACATTAGAGACTAGAAGTAAAGTTGAGTTATTCATGTCAGTGTTATACTCAGTTCTAACAGCTCCAGTATATATTCCTAGTTCATCTATGGTAGTATTCTTTCATCTTGAGGTTTAGAGTGTCTTCATTTTCAGAGGAACATATAGGTATTTTCACTGCATGACCCTTCAAATCAGATGGATCCCTCTAGAAATGTGACTTTTTTCTCTTCTGACAATAAAGGGAGCACTGAGTATACACTAGGTGCTTAGCTTACTGCTGGTTACACTGATGATACACGGGGATTTTCCTGGGAAGCAGAAATATCAGATTTGGAAAGAGATTGAAAATAAATTGATGGCCTTCACCAACATCAGCCATGAGAAACAAGTGTCCTGTCTTGAACACAGTCCAATTATCAAGTATTCAAGTGAATTACTTACCTCCTGTGTCACTGCTACTCTGATGGCTGCCTGGTGTACTCGTACACTGGGAAGAGTTAATGAATTTTTGCTGAATGTATATGTAGAGAGAGAAGAGGCAAAGGAGGGTAAAGAGTTGTGGCAGGTTTTGTTTGTTTGTTGTTGGCATGTTTAAAGGTAAGTATTTGAAGGGGCTGCTTCCTCCCAGCATTAAGATAAGTACCAGGACACTTAGAATATTAGGAAAGAGGTGAGCATTACTAAGGACATGATATTAAAGGTTTTTTACTCTCTTCTGCACACTAGAGAGGCTCGAGGAATCTCTTCTGTGACTGTGGCGTGACTGAATGGCTCCTGGGGTGGCATGGTGCCCGCTGCTGCAGGGACCAGCACTGGGTGTGTCTACAGGTGTTAATTTTCCAACTTACGTTTTCACTGTGAACTCAAAATTAAAGGTTTGAGTCCTTCCTTGAGGCTTTTGTTATCTAACTTAGTCACCAAACACCCTGGAATTTTTTCTTAATTAATCTTGTGACAAAGGGCTCCAAAAAACCCTTTTATCTAGTAAAGTAATTCTTGATCAGGATTACTCTGCTCCCTTTAGTACTCTACTCTCACTCTTCTCAGAGATCTAGAATCCTTTCTTGTCCTCACATTCCCAGTTTGTTATCAGAAAAACAGCTATTTAAGTTGATTCCATCAACTATGTTGCAAATATTAAAAATATAAAAAATTCATTATAGGTATTTTTAAGACTAAGAATCTAAGACAGAGAGTATGGAGACAAAAGACATGCTTCATTCCAGAGGGGTGTTTTCAAATGCTCCTAATCAGACTGAATAAAGATTTAAATATATTTCCCATTAGAGTTTTGCAGATGGCTGTAATTGGGTATTTATAGGATGATGTGATCCCTAGAAGGGATCTGTCAAGCAATTAATTTTAGTGACGTTATTCAACATCCAAATTGGTGGATAACATCATGTTGTAGCTTTACCCAGACTTCAGCATTAAACAGAATTAGTGGTCAGAGATCACACTGCAGCTCACAGTGACAGAGCCCACTGCTCACTGCAGAACAAGTCAGATTATTCCTATATGAAAGCAAGCAGTTCTAGAAAACACCATCCTTCCTTCCTACCTGCCTCCTTTTCTTCTTCCCTTCCCTTCCCTTCCCTTCCCTTCCCTTCCCTTCCCTTCCCTTCCCTTCCCTTCCCTTCCCTTCCCTTCCCTTCCCTTCCCTTCCCTTCCCTTCCCTTCCCTTCCCTTCCCTTCCCTTCCCTTCCCTTCCCTTCCCTTCCCTTCCCTTCCCTTCCCTTCCCTTCCCTTCCCTTCCCTTCCCTTCCCTTCCCTTCCCTTCCCTTCCCTTCCCTTCCCTTCCCTTCCCTTCCCTTCCCTTCCCTTCCCTTCCCTTCCCTTCCCTTCCCTTCCCTTCCCTTCCCTTCCCTTCCCTTCCCTTCCCTTCCCTTCCCTTCCCTTCCCTTCCCTTCCCTTCCCTTCCCTTCCCTTCCCTTCCCTTCCCTTCCCTTCCCTTCCCTTCCCTTCCCTTCCCTTCCCTTCCCTTCCCTTCCCTTCCCTTCCCTTCCCTTCCCTTCCCTTCCCTTCCCTTCCCTTCCCTTCCCTTCCCTTCCCTTCCCTTCCCTTCCCTTCCCTTCCCTTCCCTTCCCTTCCCTTCCCTTCCCTTCCCTTCCCTTCCCCTCCCTTCCCCTCCCTTCCCCTCCCTTCCCTTCCCTTCCCTTCCCTTCCCTTCCCTTCCCTTCCCTTCCCTTCCCTTCCCTTCCCTTCCCTTCCCTTCCCTTCCCTTCCCTTCCCTTCCCTTCCCTTCCCTTCCCTTCCCTTCCCTTCCCTTCCCTTCCCTTCCCTTCCCTTCCCTTCCCTTCCCTTCCCTTCCCTTCCCTTCCCTTCCCTTCCCTTCCCTTCCCTTCCCTTCCCTTCCCTTCCCTTCCCTTCCCTTCCCTTCCCTTCCCTTCCCTTCCCTTCCCTTCCCTTCCCTTCCCTTCCCTTCCCTTCCCTTCCCTTCCCTTCCCTTCCCTTCCCTTCCCTTCCCTTCCCTTCCCTTCCCTTCCCTTCCCTTCCCTTCCCTTCCCTTCCCTTCCCTTCCCTTCCCTTCCCTTCCCTTCCCTTCCCTTCCCTTCCCTTCCCTTCCCTTCCCTTCCCTTCCCTTCCCTTCCCTCTTCTTTTTTCTATGGACACTTTTTAAGCTATTAAGACAATCAGTCTGCAGAATTTATATGCCAGAGCTAATTGATAAGATGTGGAGTGAGTGAAGAAGGATAATTAAAATGCAAATGTTTTGGTCTTTCTATTAAATGTAATGGAAGTTGTAAATCACCCATATTGTTCAGACATGAAACATTGATTTTCAGCCTTAGATGCTTCAAGCATTTGCTACATAATTATTGCCTAAGAGGAAGGCTGGAGAAAAAGGGTACCAACCCCTCTGTGAGACAGAGCCCTGAGGAGGTGGTCCGTGGCTTGATGGAGGCTGGCACTCCCAGTGACCCCTGCAGCAGACATCAAGAGAGCTGGAGAAGGGAGATGAGCTGGAGGAGGGAGATGAGCTGACCTGCTGAGTACTGTACTCAACACTAGAAATCAGAAGGGTGTTTGTGTTTCCCCAGGGGTGTTTGTGTTTCCCCAGGCACAGTGATTCAGTCACACTGTGGTAATGTCTGGATGAGAAATGGTCTCTGACTCAAAGGGCTGGTGACACGCGACTCAGCCAAGTGACTGACTGAGACCACACAGAGGTTCCTGTTGTGAAGAGCAGCCTGTGCCCATCTCTTGGTCACATTTGTGAACACAGCGAGTCAAGACAGATTTTTTTCTCCTCCTACCACTTGTGCACTCATCATGTTTCCTCAGAGAAATGTGTCCCACATTAGATCAACAGACCTGAGACTAAGAAGTCCTTTCCTTACGTGACAGTGCTTCACAAAGGAAGAAAAAAGACAAGAAAAGAAAAAATGTAAATGGTCAGTGGGTTGTATATGTTATTTTTGTTGCCTCTTTGACTTGAAGGGAAGACTGCATCGTACCACAGGCAGGCTTAATCTCAACAAACTCCTCTGGCTTGTTTGATACTAATCCTTACAAACATTTCTGCTGTTTAACTGCACTCTGGAAATAGATGCTGATGTTGTAGTAGGAATCTGTGGCTGTATCTCAACCTCCATCTACATTCTCAGAGTAAACTTCAGTTTCCCAGCTTATTCATTGCTGAGAAGGACTTCTTAGCTTCCATACTCTGAAGTAAGCTCTGGTAGCACCCTAAACATAGACAAGTGCATCCAATAGCCTCCAGAAAAGTGGAGGGGGCGGGGGTCAAAAGAAGAATTTTTGTGGTCTGGGCAGAGGGCAGAACTCTATTCTGCAGAAGAATTCATAGTTCTGCAAACGAGGCAGAGATTATGCTATTCATCCCCTCATGAGAAGTTACATTGGACCCCCACAGAAAGAGCTAAATTTTATGGGAAAATTGTTAATTGCATTAGACCACTTGTGGTGTCCTTAGGGCAGAGACAAAAGAGAAGCAGACAGAGATCTTGCAGGAAATTCTTTATAAACTCTGCTTATGAAAACACTGTGGTTTCCCTCCAGGCATTCTCAGTGCTAGTTTGCCATTTTAAAAAACTCAAGTTTGAATCCCAGCAAGAACAGAAATTATGTCACAGTCAATATGAATATAGCATGTTCCCCCTCAGTTAATGCAATCCTTCTGTCAGTTCATAGAAAAACCAAAACTGAAATGAAAAGATTATCCTGTATGTGAGAAATAAATGTTCAATTAAATTAGATTTAAACACTGGCTTGTGGTTTAGCATAGTTTTATAGTTGAGTCTGTAGGGATTCAAGTCTCTACAGCATCATGTTTTATAACACACGTGTACCTTTTGCACATGCCCACAAACCAGCTGATGTTCAACCCAGTCAGAGGAAATCCACCTTCTTGGTCTTCCCTTAGTTCCACAAAAGAAACATAGAATTTGGTCACCAGAGAGAAGGTGGTCTTGGTGGCAACTGAAAAGACAGTCCACCACAGCATCTGCTACACCTTGAGAAACAAGGGTAAGGTGTTCAGTAATCAAATAAAATGAACTAAATAGAGATGCTTAACCTCAAAGGGTCTCCATTTTCTTCCATAGAATTAAAATGGCAGGGAAACTGGTTTTGTTAACTCTTCATTTCGAAAAACACACAAAAAAATTAGGCTTTGATATTGTTTCATTTAATAACAATTAAAAAATATCTAATGTACTCGTTTTAACAAAGAAAAATCTTTTTCCATAGTAAATTTAAAACTTATTTCTCATGTCCATGTCCTGATGGACGCATGGAGATAAGAAACCAGTTTGATTCCAGCTTTTCATGGCTTCAGTAACCATCTCAGATCTTATCACAAGTAGGGGGAAAAGGAAAAGGTGCTGTCATGGTTCAGCCCCAGGTGACAGCTGAGCACCACACACTGCTTGCTCACCCCTCCCTGGGGAGGAGAAATGTATAAAAGCCCCCACAGGATGGGGTAAGGACAGTTTATGGTGAGGGAAACAACAACAAGACTCATGACAGAATACATGATCAGTGATAACACAAAGCACATTACTGACCTGATGACCCACCTGATGCACTGCCCATACTCACACCATCCCAGAGTTGCATGGATCTGCCCCCTCCAGACAAGCCCTTTTATGGGGAGCATGACATCATCTGATAAGAAAAACAACCTTGGCCAGCCCAGCTCACCTGTGAAAATTAACCTTAGCCTAGCTGAAACCAGGACAGATGCTTCAAAGTTGTTCAGACATACCTGAGACAAGCAAGAAACTAGCCAGGTACCTTAAAAGCTGTGCATCTAGGATTTTCAGCTGTATTTTGGTTTAAGAAGTCACTAAGAATGAGTGACAACAAGAGACCACCAAGACATCACCAAGGCTGGTGTCTCTCACATTATCCACACTTGACAAGTCAGCTGGATGCCTCTTTTGTATCCCAGATGTGTTTTGTTGGGGGTGGCAGACTTCATTTTGGACACATCAGCACCAGAATAGGGACAGTTTTCATCTGCGTCACACCTGGGATTGTAGCAGATGACCAAAGCAGCATACAAGCTATGAAACAGTATATATGGGGAAGTGAGAGACCATTCCAGCTTGATAAAATGCTGTCTCTCTATCACATGCAGGTATGGGTCTTGCCACGGTGGGATCTGAACATGTCTGGAATCTCTTATTACTCCTGCAATGCGAGTATTAAACAATGTCACATCCAGGACTACCTAGGAAATACTCCACTCTGCTTTGAGAAACATGCTGGCACTGTAACAAGAAAATTATTCTTCTCTTGTAATTTTTATACACAGTTGATGTATGTTTCAGTAATGTTTAAATATGAAAATTGTTCTTTTGCCTTGTTGAACGAGGCAGACAATTTCATCAGTTGAAATAACATATTCTTCTGACATAAAATATAAATCAAAGTGTTGCCTCTATTCAAAACCAACTTGAACATGCTTGAGATATAGGTGACAGTATTTTTAAAGTTTGGCAGAAATGTATGAGCCTGGGTCCATCTGACTTTGGCTAATAAGCAAAGTGTGTCTCATTAAGGAATTCACCAGGAATTGGGCTCTCAAGTCAAGGAAGATCCCCTGCATTGCAGGCAATGAATCACAGGGAAATGTCATTTCAATGCAAGAGAATCAGCCTGTTTTTCCTCTCTGGCACAAAGGTCTGTGCAAAATAAAGACAGTTTCAGAGGCACTGTAGAAAACAACTCTGCTCCCAAACAACCTCTGTGGACAGGTAGTGAGAGAAGATGAGAATCTGGGTACTCTATGACACCAGGAAATGCTCAACCTCAACCTTGGTCTCCTACCCACTGATGAGGACTGTAATACCCAGTAGAGGAATGTGCCTCCCCTTCAGAGTATTAGATATTTATCCTGTGATCACTTTGTTTTGCAAAAGAGAGATATAAACAGTAATGTTTCTCTGCAGGCGTCGTAAACAAAGAAAGGCAGAAAAAGAAGAATAATTCTGATTGGAGTCCAGCATCCTGCTCAAGACAGGGTCAGCTATGAGATGCTGCTCAGGGCCATGTCTGTTCTTGAAGGAACTCTTACAACAGTCATCCACTCACATCCTGCATGAGTTGCTCCAACACATGACTGTCCTCACAGTGAAAGACTTTTTTTAATCCCCAGGTCTGTGTTTCACATATGTCTGCTGTTTCCTGTCCCAAAACCACAAAGACTATTTTTTTCTCAGATAGAATGGTTTTATCTTCAAATCTTCTGAGAAAACAAAAAGTCCCCAAACTCAGAAAGTATCAGCACTGTCTCAGTTGTTCAGGACGTTGCTCACCCTCATGGATATGAATCCATTAATTAAACATAGAGCACGTTGGGCTGAATTGCCTTTATAGAATCATAGAATCACCTGGGTTGGAGGAGACTCTTTAGATCTTTGAGTCCAACCACAGCGTAACCCTGACTAGTTCACCTCTAGACCATGTCCTTAAGCACTTCAACTACATGCCTTTTAAATACCTCCAATGATGGTGACTCCAACATCAATCCATAATCAAATATCAATAGTTGAAAATCTCTACACTGCAATTCAGCAGTGACTCAGCAATGGGAAAATAACACAGGTAACCACGGCCAAAAAAGGAAATGTACTAGGGGACCATTGGCAAATTGGTTTCTCTGAGCTCCCAAGAAAAGGGTGGTACAGATACATATTGGTACTTATTGACACCTTTTCCAGGTGGGCAGAGGCATTTCCTTACAGAACAAAAAAAGCCAGAGGAATACCTAGAGTATTATTGAATGAGACACTACCTCAATTTGGGGTACCTGTGGTCATCTCATCAGATGGAGGTGCACTCATTTTGTGCACAAGTAGAGCAGCAGGTAAGCATATTATTGGGAGCTGATTGGCAATTACATATGCCCTATAGGCCACAAGCCAGTGGACAGGAGAAAAATGATCGATCTTTGATTTACTCCTTCCTCAAATACTTTTGCCTAAACTGCAGGAGCAGCAAAATCCTGCACCCTACATAAACAGACAAGCCAGATTGCAGTTTAAAGTGCTTCTGGTAAAATAAGCCACTTGGTAATTGACAAAACTCACACCCTGAAGTGTTCAGCTACAGAGGACTTGTCATGAGAAGAATAATTTTGGGGAAGGCAGAATAAATAGGGTTGTTTGATATTCCTTTTGAAAATATATGTCCTTTTGGGAGGAAAGCTTTTCACTGGGTGCCTCTGAGGAACACTTAGAACTGTTTCCACATTTACCTATTGGTTTTCCAGGCACCTTTCTCTCTACATTCTCCAGGATCTTTGGAGTTTTTCTCAATATGAGGCAGCGAAAAGACTCCTCACACCAACTTGGCTCCACAACATCATTTAAATCTCTTTTAGTACGTTCAGTTCCATAAGCCAAAAATTTGGCTTCTTTTTGTTTCTTTTATTTCTTCCTTGTTAAATGAATAAAAAAAATTCCTCATCTACCCAGTTTCTTTTAATTTGATCCATATTTGCATTTCTTCCATGTCCTTCTCTTCTTTTTCCTGTGCCACATGTTCCCTTACTTTTGTCATCAGGGTTAGAAACATTAAAAAACCTCCCTTTTCTTCATTTCTTAGCAGTAAGAACTATTTCCTGTTTGTCTATTCCTGGCATAAAGCCCACTTTTAAAATTAGAATCCTGATCCTGTAGCTGTATCTCCATGTTCTGCCATATCAAAGGCAGATAAAAATGTTGGTATCAGCAGGAACATCTGATCACTAGACTTTGTGACCAATATATCATCAGTCAGCACAACAAGCAAGTTTTCCATTCAAAAGGCAGAGTGATGGAGAGCAAGGTGATCTTAGATGTACAAGATACTGAAATATCCATCTCCCTGAAGTGTTAACATCCAGACAGATAAAGTGCTCACAAAGAATAACCCCTAGTAAGAGATGACCAGAATAGTTTGGACAACACAGTTTCCCTGGAGATTTATGTCGTGCTGGGAAGAAAAGAAAGATAAGATATTACTAGTCTAGAGCCTGTTGGGCAAAGATCTCATCCCTGGGAGAGGGGAAATGGTGCTAATTTCAGTTAATTTGTGGTGAACTAATGAGCTCAGACTAGATAAAGCGAGACCATGAATGTGTAGTTTCTTATCTTGCATCAGAGTTCATTCAGCTACAGTTTTGGACATTTTTCATGCATTTAAATTGTGTGTATCTCTCTGTTTTTCAATTCAATATTTCAGTATTTAATTTAATTTTATTTTATTTTTACATTATATTTAGACAAAAGGCTTTGATTTTGTTCCTCTTTCGAAAGGAAAGACATAAAGCAACACCCATTTTCAGACTGTGCCATGGACTGGAATGATCTTGCCTCTTTACTCTGCTCCTTTATTCTCCTAGTAAAGCAATTCCTAAAGTTATATGATGAAGTCAGTGTTAAGAAATGTTAGACCAGGAGCATCAAGGTTACATATTTTTTTTTGTTCCTCTCTCTGAGAGAACTACCCTTTGCTGCCCTCTAATAACAAGACAATTCATCTCTTCAGCTGCAAAAAGAACCGAAGGGAATTGGGTACCAAAAAGCACTGGAGCTTGACTGCCTTGGCTATTAACTGAGACTGCTGTTGAAATTCAGGCCAGACACACACAACCTGTGCAACCAGGGCACCAGCCACCATCTCGAGGGAGCTTCTTTATCCAAAACTTTAATTCAGTTTTACATCACACCATGTTTGGTACACCATTTTCTAAACAAAAAAATAATTACTGTAAAACCAGAGCACATTTATGATGAAACATAAATGGACCTAACTATTGGAGTACGTTTTTCCTTTTCTGGTAGATATTTAGTAAATATTTACTTTTCACGTTTTTTTGCCAATCTCATGTACATTTGCAGGTTTGTATGCTTGATCACTTCCAGGACACACTATCTGGGCTTTATATACAGGTTTCATGGGAACTTTCTGTGTTAGTTTTTCTAAAGATTTTTAACCAGGCTTTATGCCAGAAAGGCCTAAAAATATCCTGAAGTATTCTGCTATAACTTCCTGTTTCCTTTTTTTTTCTTTTTTCTTTCTTTTTTTTTTTATTTCCTTACGTTTACACTGAATCCAATTTTATAGAGAGAAGCTTCCAAACATTTATCACAGCAACAGGAAAAAGTCTTCGGTATTTTTAATTTTATTTTATTTTATTGTTGAGTGGACAAAAGCAACAGTGAAGTAACTTGCAGTTTCATCCAAAGCACAAATCTCATTCATTGTATGTCCAAGAAGGATGTTTCATGTCAGAGGATCTTGAGAGACAAAAAGCACCTTCTGCAGGTGATTAAAATCCAAAGTGATGCTGAAAATGGGGAAACAGAAGAAGTCATTTATTTCAAGAATTCTCCAGGCTCATCAGCATCATTACTCTTAGTTGAAGTGCCAAAAGAAGAATGAAGAAAAGCAAATAGGGATACAGGTAGGGAGAGAAAAATGAGAGAGGGAAAAACCATGGCTGTTCTGTGGGATTTTGAAAGACTAGAGAAAGAATTATGTTCATAAGTGCCAAAAAAAGGGGATTTATAAAATTAGGACATCATCATGGAAAGCAGCCTGTCAGACTGAAAAATACATGCACATGAGCTTCTGTGTTTCTGGCTAGTGTAATCCACCCTCAGTCTACTTTGACACCAAAGAAGGACCATGTGCACAGCCATCCCTGGGGTTGCTCCGTGATTGAAAAACACGTACTTTCGACCCTGTTTGCAGTGGTACAGCACATAAGTGGGAGGTGAGGTTTGTGCAGAGCCAGCCAGTAGGTGCTGGCTCTCCCTTCAGAGCACACAAGGTCACTGGGACATTGGTTGTGGTTTGTTTCCACTCTCCGTACCTGACCCTTGCTCAGCCTTGATGCAGGAGTGACGCTTTGCAGGATGCCCTCTATGAGCAAAAGGGGGTTCATCAGTGTGATACAGGGACTGGCAGAAGCATCTGAGAGCATGAACTCTGGAGACAGAGGCTGTGACCCCTTGAGAAGCCCACACTGGAGCAGGCTCCTTGCCAATGTACCTGTGAAACAAGAAGTCCAGGATGGAGTAGGTTTGCTGGGGAGACTTGTGAATCCATGAGGGACCCACACTGGAGCAGTCTTTTCCTGAAAGACTGAACTGTGTGGAAGGGACCCATGCTGGAGCAGTTCACGAAGAACTGTAGCCTGGGGGAAAGGCTCATGTTAGAGAAATTGGTGGAGGACTGTCTGAGGGACTCCACGCAGGTGCAGTGGAACAGTGTGAGGAGTCCTGTTATGTGCTGATGCAGAGTATTTATCACATAAATAAGTAAATTACTTCAGAAAAGGTCCCACTTTGGTTGATTACACTATGCAAGAAACAAATCAATGTGAGGATGTTTCAGTCCAGCAAAATTGAAGCAGCTAGATTACATTACTATTACCCAGACAAAGAAGATGTGATTTGCTACTGGTTTTTAGCAGATTTATATGTAGCGTGAATACCAATAAAAATGCAGTGGCACACGGTTGATGTAATTGATTAGTAAAGGAAAATTGAAAGAATCTCTCACAATTTCACAGTGACATGTGGAACAGGAGCTGAGACTTCTGAGACTGGCTTTTCACCAGAGAAAAAGATGTCTGTCATTTCACAGCAGATCATTTGACTTTCCTCCTTGCTAAAATGCATTTCCTAAATTTATGTAAATAAAAGCAAAACAAAACCTTTCAAAAGACCCACTGTAAAATTTGTCAGAGAGTTGTTCTTTTTGGGTATCAATGTATTTATTTGGTGTCACTGTGCCATCACTATTCCTCTGCTACATAACTGCTAGATTAAAAGAGTTAAAATAGAATACTAACAATAGCTAATAATAAACAATAAAATTGACTACTAAGTACTACAATCAGTGTGCTAATTCCAGTAATTAGAAAACAAGTGGGCTTTTATCTAAAGCATTGGTGTGCACAGGAGTCAGATCATTCCACTCTGTAACAAACAATGAATAAAGCTGGATAAAGGATGTTATACTAATTTTCTCCAGTTTTTGTGGTTTTTTTTACATTTCAAATCAGCACTAAAACATAAAGCATGTTATTATTCAAGATAGATAAAGAGAAGGGAAAAATAGGTAAGTTACAAATTGTTTCTGAACTGACTTAGTTCAGACTTTTTGTCTTTAAAAATCATGTTTCCTTGAGAAAAACAGCAGCAGCTAATTTCTGATAGTATATAAAGAAAAAAATAAAGATACTAAATAAAATTTTTAAAGTTAAAGCAAAAAATATAATTTCTCAATAATGTTATCTTTAAAAGATATGATTTATTACAATTGATTACAAATGAGTTTTATGCTGAAATTCTTCCAATTGCAGTAACTGAGGGAGTAAAATGGTGGAAGACATAGACACAAATCGTGAAGTGTCATGCCCATGGGTATAAAGCCCACAGTTAACTGAGAAGAAAGGAGCCCAACATGCTCTCACTCACCAGCCAGGCCTCTCTGTAGGCACCACCCGATTTCTCCCTATAAATGAAGCTAATTTCAGAGGCAGAATATTAGATAAAACACACCATTGATCTGCCAACCTCCTTTCTGCATGGGTTAACATCTTTAGCTTCTACTGAGTTCAGCAAATATGAAGAGCGGCAGAGCAGCTCGGACTATGAGAGAACAGTGAGACGAGCTTTTCCCTCTTCCATTTTTAAAAAGATACCATTAGTTAATGACTAATCTAATTATGATACAGTGCTTGTGAGATTCCGGGCCACTAACCTCCTCTGCCATGTGTAAAATGGAAAAACCCCGTTGTTACTATTAAAAGAACAATACACAGTAATAATTAATACTTACTCGACTAGCCACACTGAAATACACAAACCTAAGTGCTGAGACTGGAGCGTGCTGCCTGTGACTCTGCAGAGGGAGTACAACACAGCTGTGCAAAACCCCACTGCCATCTCAGGAGTACGGGATATCGCACAGAGTTTTCAACTGTATGTAAGGGGACATGAGTCTTCTGTAGGTCCTCTTTTGTACCAGCCAGCAAGTAAGCCACCACCCAGATGCTTGATCAGTCTCTACCAGAGGAATGGAGAAGAGAATAAGAAGGGGAGAAGCAAGTAAAGCTCATGGGTTGAGATAAAGATATAGTAGTGGGGGGGGAAAAATGATGCAAAGTTAATCATTCCCCACCTGCCACAGCAGACTGGTGCCCAGTCAGTATCCAAGCAATAGGTACTCTGGAAAAAGCTCCTCTCCATGTCCTGCAGCTTCATTGGTGAGCTTGATATCATATTATATGACATATTTCCCTGGTCACTTTGGGTCACTTCTCCCAGCTGTGTCAGATCTGCATGTCTCACTCACTCCCTCAATGAGCAGAGAAAAACAACAAAAACATTGATGCTGTGCAACAGTTCAGCAATAGCTAAAATGTCGGTGTGCTGTCATCAGTGCTGTCACAAGTCTGAAACGCAGCTGATTTGTGACTACACTGTTTCACAACATTAAAATGTCTTGGCCAAATCAGAATTACTATTTTCTGCAAGACTTTTTTTTGTTTAGAAAGGTTTTTAAAATATGATTGTGTTGTACTTGAAAATTTTAAAGCTCTCAAAGCCTATATATATGTGAATGTAATGTGAAAGTTGTTCTAAACTAAAATAAAGCATTATTATTGCTATAAGTTTAAAAAAAAGGAAATTATTTAAGTTTCAAAGTGGATTTAAAAAAATAAGTTTAAGCACAGATTTATTTTTTTTCTCTTGACATAAATAAGGGCATGAAGTAGTATTTCTGAAATCTTATGGTTTTCTTACATCTGAGGTTTTAGCTCTAGAAAGTTTTAGCAATAAAGATACACCCTGCCTCACTTTATAGATAGAATTTTCTGAAATGAGACTCTGCTACTTTTGATGGAGCAAAGTCATGGACAAGCCTATTTTAAAGAAAACTTTACTGCTTGTTTTTCTTTTCCATTTTCTAAGGAGCTATGACAAGGCCATTAAATCACAAATTTAATAATGTGTACTAAGATTTTTATTACAAAGCTGTAAATGAGCTTCTTCATGTTTCGCATTACATTTCCTCTCTTTTGAAAGGGTCATTGTAAACTGATTTAAAGTGAGTGATAATAAACACAAATAAAGCCCAAATGTCAACCCAGGAAGGATTCCTGATGTCTCCTTCTCTCCTTCCTAATTAGTTGACATAAGAAATTTAACGCACAGGGACTTAAAAGCAAATAGAGATAATACACTAAAGAGTGTAGATACAGGAACTTTCACTGCAACTTTGCACTTGGTAAATATGTAAATATTCATGCAATAAACCCATTGCTGCCTGCTGCTGCAGAACAGCAAATGGGAGGTATGTTGTAGCACTGTGTCTGATGTAGATGTAACAGTGTCTAATCAAAAAACCCTGTTGTTATTCCCAGGAGGTTTGGTTGGTTGGTTGGGGTTTTTTTAAAGTCAAAAGGAGATAAGCAACATTTGATGTTCAGCTAGATAATCTGACTCAGCCTGAGTCCGGCATGCATGACAATCTGCAATAAGCAAGTGTCTGCAGGAGTGACTAATGAGGGTATTTCAGTACATTGGAAGACAGCATGTCAAATGTAATTGGGTCAGCCTGTCCTTGCTCCAGTCTGAGGTCCCTGATTAAAAAATGTCCTACTTGCTTTCTTCACTCGACTGAGGCTGACCTTGGATGCTACAGATGATAGTTTAAACAATGCTTTTGTCCACTGCATGATAGAGATCATCAGCAAGACAGAAAACAAAATATAGGAACTGCCACATTGAATCAGACTGGTATTTCATCAAGTCCATTGTCATGTCCCTGTCAATACCTTGTTCAGTGCAGACATGCTCTGAAGCACATGCTTTTTCTTCAGCTTTATATGGGATATGCATAAGCAATGGCCCAACAGACTACAGCCTAAATAACTAATCTTGAATTACCACACATGATAACTGGTAAGCTTAACTTGCAATATACTGCTTGCATGACTGGATGTGAAGGTGAAGGCACTCCAGAAAGCAAGTAATTTGTGACTATATACACACGTGTGTAAGATGACAAATATCATTAACATGAGGAAAGAAACTTCATAACATTAGTACAAGGAAAGGTGCATCCAGCTCTCAAATATGTAAGCTACCTAAGAGATAACCTGATGCAACTGGGATTTACTATTCTGCCTGGACAAATAAAAAAAGGTAAATGGCAATTTCAGAGCTGGTCTGATCCCTGCAATCCAGTGCAGCTGTTCCTAGACAAAAGAAAAGCACAGAACAGGGGAACACATCACTTGAGCTGCTGCATGAACCTCCTCTGTCAGACTGCTGGCAAGGTGGGACCTACAAAGTCCACCTGCCATTGTTGCAGCCAGCTCATTAGCTGGCACAAATGGGTAGGAGCTTGCACAAAAATAGTCTTCTTCATAGGAAACCTGCACATCCCAGTTTGGATCTTCCTGCTAACTCTGCAACTGCTTCTCTTTGTCTAAGCAAAGAATTTGCAGAGTAAGCCAGACCCTGCGGAATACCTTCACACAAGAACATATTCCTAGAAAGAAGTAGTTTGGATAATCTCAGGTGACAGTCACTCCAACCTTCACATAAGGCAAGAAGGATGACCCAGAAAACTACAGGCCAGTCAGCCTCACCTCCATCCCTGGAAGGATGTTGGAAAACCTTGTTCTAAGGATCATGTCAAAACAGAGAATTTAATATTTAATATTTTAAAACCTGTACAAGCTTTAAAGAGGTATCAAGCATCCATTACTTCTGTCACTTAGCACATGGCAGAAGTTTCAGCATGCATGGACTTTGTCTGTGATTTCTGTATTGTCTGCAATGTATCACCTCACGAACATTCAGACCCTATATTTCTAGCCTTTGTTTTCCTCCATCTGAATTGTTTCTAGGATTTTTTTAACATTTTCAAACCACTGCTATAGCCATGAGACCAAAACAAAACATGAGGAAGATATCTAATCCTTGTAGGAAAAACATTCATGATGTAGAGTTGTGGCATTTTTTGCACTGTACTGTTGTTCATTGTGCTTCAGTTCCAGAGCTGCAGACTACAAAATCACCTAGGGACAAACATTTCCTTCACCTGTTCCTAAAATTCCCTGAAGCACTTTTATTGTTCTTTTGCTCAGTGCTTCTCCAAACATATTTAGAGAGAAATATTCTCTGCTTCATTATTTTCTTTTTGTTTTTCCTTCCTGGAAAATATGTTTTCTTTTATCAAGGTACAGTTACAGCATAAATTTTTAAAGCAAGCCATAGATGCAAGGTGAAGGTCATGTGATATATGTTAGCATTGAGAACTGTTGCTTCTAGTGCACTGCAATAACATAACAAATCCCAGCTAATTAAAATGGTTCAGCCCTGAGCCATGGCATGCCCCTGGGCCATTTCTCTGCACCCCACACATCTTCTGTAAGTGTCTTAGTAAACGAAAATACTGACCAGGTTGCGACATTCAGTGCATCATGTTTCTTCAAGCCACGCAGTGAGAACAAGGAGACCATCTACTTTTTCTGAGATAAGAGTCCTGATTTATCAAAAGGATCAAGTCACTGCTCACCACAGAGAAGCTATTAACTTTAGAGACTAAACCATCCTTGCAGTCTGATGAGGATGATGATGCTTTGGAAAGCCGGAATCACAACTCAATAGCCTTGGTGACTATTAAGCAGGTGTTTATTGCAGCACTGGGCACACAGGGGATTGCTCCTCCGAATGTGTGCGCCCATTAAAGAACAGATTATACAGATTAATTATAGATATTCATTATAATTTCTTAGAAAAGACAGTGTTACGCAAATGATTTCCAAGAAGTCATTTACATTAAATCCTCTCAGATAGAGCATTCTCAGTGACACTTACGGGGTCTTCCGATGGTCTTCAGGCGTCTGCCTCGCCCTCAGTGCATGCTCTTTACCTTTCTTCTCCATGGTTATCTGAGCACAAAAACACATTCCTTTTCTCTGAAAACAAGATATACTCTGTCTCTCAATTGGTCGTTAGTCTCATTATTTATGACTCCCCTATCTTCACTAGCTTCAAGGCTCAGTTTTGTAGCCACTTTCACGAAACAGCCCACACAGTTACAGCACAGCCATATTCCACCAAAATCCAAAACAAATATATTCTTAAAATACATAAAAAGTTATATTAATTGTCTCAAGCTACATCTATATCAATCTGTTCAGTATTATTGTATTTCACTGAATCATTGAGAAAGATGTTTTCAGATGAACAGGTTGTGTTATAAAGCACTTGACAATGTTGAAAGCACATTGAGAATCCAGATACATGAACCTCACTAGATGACTGTGCTACACCAATAGAAGAAAAAAATAAATAATGGGAAATATAGCACATGAAGAGAGGGAAAAAGGCAAATGTATGAATGCAGCAGCTTCCATTGACACTATGGATACAGCAGAGCATAAATGTCTTCCAAATCCAAAAGAAAGTCATGCTGTGGGGTAAGACCTCAAGGGAAAGGGCATTGCAATGGGGACATATACTAAGGATCAACATCTGACATGTAGCCTAGGGTGATTATCTTCATGTCCTAACAGCACAGACAGATGACTGGTAATACAGCCTGCACAGGCTTTGCAACACCGGTCTCTGCCTGTGGAACCAGAATGAGTTTTCTATCTCAAAAGTCTACCTGCAGAAAGAGTACTCTTCTCTTTACGTAATGGGACAGAGGTAATTCATATCCATGTTCACACCTTCCCCAGCAATAGTGGGATTCATATTTCCAGTCCCAAAGTGATGTTTGTGGGTCTGACAGCTTTGATGCATCAGACAGATCTGCCCTGCAGTGAGAGGGTTGTGCAATAGCATTGCAGTTGTACCACCATGTTTTTTCAGGACAGGAGCAAAGGAACTGAGCATTGATAGTGCCTTACTTCAGCCCAGTGAAGCCATGATCTCTTGGCTCCATTTATGGTCTGTACAAAGAGACAAGCTTGTTGAGGCATGACCATGAAGCAGTTAAATTAGTCTTTTCTTCTGAGCAAATCTAGTGTGTGAATCCAGCTCTTGTTGAGGGCTGTAGAGAGTCTTTGTTAATGAACCTAGAAGAGTCTGTTCTGTGGACCCTCTGATTTTGAGTCCATCCAGAAGAAGAAGCATATGTACTTATGTTTCAGTCCAATGTGGTTAACCCAGGCTACTTACTAGGACCAGACATCCCAGTTAAAATGTCATGCGTGTAACAGAAATCTAGGCTTTGCAGTGGGATACAATATGGAAATGAAAGAGCAAAAAAAGAAAAACCTATCAGACTCTATGATCCTACTTTCCTGTCACCTGTGGATCTTTGTCCTTATCTGCTTTCAGGTAAATATGACACATACGCTTGTCTTCAGACTTCTTCCACAAAGACCTTTGAAAATGGCAATGCATCAAGGTGCCACTGCACTTTGTTTCTTCTCTGTACTAAGTTAACTGCCTTTATCTCTGGCTGTCAACAATAAATATGTGTTTTAAATGCCATATCCTCCAACATTTTTGTCAGTTCTTCTGGCCCGTACTGGTTTCCACGTGACCATTCAAAAGTTGTTGATTTCTGTAAGCTACACAAGCTGGCAATGTGGCACAGATTAAAATCATTGGGTGTGGGAGATTAAATTGCTGCAGTAAAATGGACTGATTGGAAACCATGGCTAAGCAGTCATCAGTGTAATTCTCCAAGCAACCATTCATCAACGTAAAATCTTGGTAAAAGTACCCAAATTCTCACTACAGTTTAAAAATAGTTGCAGAGAAAACACATTGTGTTACATTGTAAATTGGAAATAGCTTTAATAAAAAAACATTCCATGAAATGTTACATAATCATAGTAGTGCTCTACTTCCCAGTTTGTCCTATTGACTTACAGAGAAAAGCAAAGGGTCGTGCATTGTATTATAAGGTTCCACAGACGATGAGCTTATTTCCTTGTGTGTCACATGGAATTTATTTTTTTCTTTGGGTTTTTTTTTATGTTTTCTAGCTGAGCAGAGAAATTTCTAGAAATTTCAAAGAAATACCAAGAAACAAAGTAAATGCAATCAAAACTTCAACAGCTGCATCATATTTGATACAGACACTAAAGAAATTCTTTTAACTGTCTTATTTGGAGGGGTTGGACTAGATAAATTTTTAAGGCTCCTTCCAATTCCTAACATTCAGTGATTCTGTGATTTTGAAAAAGGAACTCAGTTTGCACATTTCACATAAAGTTCATGTATGATCTTTGGATCATGGAAAATGCTAACACCGACGACATTAAAGATACTTGCTTCCATGTTTTTATTTAAGATTCATGATTAATTCACTACTTTCCAACAGGACAATTAGTGGTCAAGGATTATTATATTCTTGTAGAGTTAGAGTTGATGTTGACATTCACCTTGAATTCAAACTGTAAAATTAACCTTCTTGTAGGTTGATTCAAATAAGCAAGAAAGTCATTTCTTGACAGAAGGAAATTTGGAGATGAGAAGTTAACTGAAATGCCATCTTCTTCTTTTGCAAGACAGATGGTGTATACAATTTAAGCTGAAATATAAGGTATTATTTTGAGTCAAGAACGAGCATAATTACATTTTGCAATGGAAATTTTGGTCATCCTCATCATGATCAAGAAGATATAGAATGGTTAAAGAGTTATTTGTTCTGAAAACACATTACTCATATGATCATTTTTTTTTCCCCTTAACTTTTTCAAATATTGAAAAATTTACATGCATCTAATTACCATGCTTTCTTGGAAAATATTGAGTACAGAGAATGTATTAGAAACATATTTTTTGTTGCCTTGTAAAAGAATGATTACTATCAATAAAAGGCTGATAAATACTTAATGCCTTTCTTTGAGACAAATGCATTTAAATTTTCTTTGTGTTTTAATGCAGAAGAGATCTACCAAAATGCAGGCTTCAGGCTAGCTAATGATATAATTTTGTATGAAACCCCCCTCCTTGCTTCCACTGTGTTTTGAACACATTAAGAAGCTTGAAAGTGGTATGGCTACTGATTGTATTCTTAAAACAGACAGTAGACCATAAAATGCAAGAAATGCACGAGAGCAAATGAGTAAGAGAAACTGAATGATATGTAATATGACTGACTCAGTGAATAACATCAGAGAGAAATAACCTCAGCTCCAAGACAAATTTGAGGTTTATAAAAATTGTGAATTTGACCTCTTGTTAACACTTAAAGAATACAGAAATAGGAATAAAAAATTGGCAGTACCTATAAGAAAGAGGTAAGAGGGAGATCTTAAATCAAGGTTTAACTCATTTACTGTACAGAAGGATAACTTCCAAGTAAGAGGCAAAGTTATTAAGCAAGGACATGTAGAAGATTAAAATCACAGAAATAAACTTATAGGCTAGAGGCCTGCTAATGGAAGTGGTAAATCCAAGTATCCTACAACTCATCGAGAAGCAGAAAGAGGCTTGACCACCTTATGATCTCCTGCAGCAGCCATATATACATCAGAAACAGCCACCAGGAGAAAATACCGTTTCCATCCCTAGTATAGATATTGCATATAACACCATCTCAGGAGCTGCCAGGGACTCAGAAAACAGACTTTCTTTAAGGAGGCAAAACCACAGGCTGTGTTATATCATTCAGTATAAACTGCTTTTGCTTTTTAGAGTTTGACTCTCCAACCCTTTGTACTGATTTTATACCATGGATTTTAATTGCTCACTTACACTGATATGCATGAGCTGGGCCTTTGAGATACGACAGACTAAAGGATTTCAGCAGCTGGCAGAGTTATTTTATGTATTACCTTTTGAAAAGAAACAAGCAGAACAAAAAAAGCAGTGAAACAGAATAAAGTGTTTGCAGCCAGACAGAAGAAAACAGAATAGAGAACTCTGATTTCAATTTGTATGCTGAGAAAATAACAGGATGGCAAAGAGTTAGAAGGACCATAAATCAGTTAAATTGCCTGCTTCCCAGACTCTATGGCTTCATCCATGAGAAAAACAAAGCAGATTCTGTGTCCCAAATACTAACATCTAACCCCATCATCTCCAGGTGATGACCTTGATGCACAATCCACACTGCAGAGTCAGTGTGGCAGCAGAGTGTCACAGAAGTCCCTTTCGCTTGTGTCCATCAGGAGACCTTGGTTCATCCCACAGTGCTTCTTCTTGACAGTCCTTGGCTCACTTAAGTCCTGATGAATCCTCCATACCTTCAGGCATCTCACTGTAGCAGCTGAATTAAGGCTCTTGCTGCCAGCCACTGGCTCCTTCTGTGGAGAAAGGGCAGAGAGAGGCACTCCCTGAAGGCGATGTCATCCCACTGAGAGCTGACTCACCCTGAAGAAACACCTCTGTCATTCCCACAGTGAGCACAGAACTCTGTCATTGCTTCCCAGCAGCTAATTTTAGCACCTCACAGTTCACTGAAGTTTGATGTTTCTGTTAAGTAAAATTATACAGCCTGAATGAAAGTCTCTTTCCCCATCATTTTCCCATTACTAATGGGAAAAAAAGTTATGGTGAGATGAGAAATGAAATTCAGAGTTGTTGGTAATTAATTTCTACCATCTCCCAATACCATCTTTCTGTAACCAACAACAGCTGCCAATGAATCTGTACTCAACAGAAACTGTGTACACAATCACAAGCGCAGATTCAGCTTCCTTATGCACTATTGTGGTTTAACCTATGGGCTTAGTCACTAATTTAAGTCATCATTATCATCGTCAGATGAAGAGGGGTGACAAGCTGTGTCTCTCAGTGATCCATACTGGGACTAGTGTTGGGACCACATCTTCATTAATGACATATGCAGTGGGAATGAGTGCACCAGTCATTTCCCAGATTTTTCTTAAGTAAGAATGAAAAACCAAAGCAAGCCAAACAAACAGAATTATCATCAGTTCTACTCATAACTGCACATCAGTTAGTATTAATATGCAATTATATCTCAAATAGGTACTGATTATACCTGTGTTCAAATTAAAAAAGTTTTATGTGCTTCAAATTTCCCTGAAATGGGTGCAATACCTGTAAGACATGGTTGTTGCATTGCAAACATGCTGAGAGTCTGAAAATCTGAATTCAGTTCCCAGTTCTCCCACTGCTGAGGTGTTGGTAGCAGGAAGAAAGCCAAGTCACTCTAAATGCATGTCTTATCCTTCATATGATAAGACCTCTCAAAACAGTAGGATATGCCTTCCAGGCTGAAGGAATGCTGGCACAACACAGTGGAGGTATTATCCTACTCATGCTGGTTTTAATCTAGCTGCTTTGGGTTAACAAGAACCAAGCCAAGATGGCCTTGAAGATGCCCTCAGCACAGCCCAGCAACACCTTCTTCTCTCCCCTCTCCTCCCCTCCTTGTCATAACTATCTGCTTTCCAAGACAACGTCCTCTTTGATAAGAGCTATAGATCTTCTCACTACTGTAAGTAAACCTTTTTCTTCTACCTTTGTCTCCAATCCTGGCATGGAAAGCAGGTGGAAAAGCAGTGAGCGAGGCTGAGAATATAATCCGAGTTCTGTTTACAAAGTCATGTACTTTCAGAAAGAATTTTCAAGAACTTTAAGTTATTTGATAACGTGCTTAGATACCAGAACTGGGAATGATAAATCCAGCACTCGGCACTGCAGTCAATGCAGAAAAAAATAAATGAATTGCTCTCTGGCTTTTATGAAGCACATGTAGAGCTGGCATGCACTTGTCTTATGAAAGGCCTTTTAATTAAAAAATTATAAACCAAAAGTGTCCTTTTTCATCTATGAAATGTGGGGATGAGGGAAAAAAGGCGTGGAATATAGCAGAGTAAAGGCCTAAAGAAGTGAAGAAATACAAGCGTAAAGGGCCAAGAGCACCTGTAACAGACCCTGATGCACTTACCAGAGACCTCTCAGTTCTGGATCCCACAGGAGGGATCAGGTGGTGACAGTCCAGGAGATGGATGTCTGCAGCTCATGCTTGATTGGGCAATGCCATGGTTCTGTTACACCACCAACACAAGGCTTTGGTCTGAGCAAAGGTCCAGGGAAGAGGATCTGAGACTGACAGTACCACAGAGGACAGGTTGAGCTGCTTCTCTCTGTTGAGGTACACTCATGGACAGTGTTTCAGAGGAAAAACACGGCCAGTGTATGTCTGGATGTCAAGTCTACATGAAGACACCAGCAAAGATACATGGGCTGGACACTTGAAGTCACACTCTTAGCACCAGATCAGCCCCTGTGTTAAACAAAGTAGTGAAGCTGTGTGGATGAGTTCACACACACCATGCTGCAACATGAGTTAAACATTGAGGACTTGAGCTTTCCAGGCTGTAAATCCAGGGAAGCAAAGAGGGGCAAGTGTAGAAGAAATATCTCTTGAAACAAGAATAAATCACATTTTTAGCTTGGCTCTCTTTGCAGGAAAGATATCCTCTGAAACTGCTAAATCAATGTTTTGATGTTCTGTAATGGAAAAACCTCTTGCTGTATTCTGTGCAGAACAATAATTGGTGACTCTGCTGTCATGTAGGGCACAGGGAGCCCCACTGGGCTAATTTAAATGGCTGGCTCGTGAAGATGCTCAGCTGTGTCTGCTGCAGCAGAGGGAAGCTTAGAAATATTGCAGACTGTATCCGTACAGAAAGGACTGGGTAAAAAAGTAATTGTCACTGTTAATTTGTAAATGTCTTCCTTTGCCAGCCTAAAAATAGGTCAGATACTGTAAAATAATACTTTGCAGACTAAACCAGAGCACAGGCTACACACCACAACAGAGAACAATCTCATGCTGCCTCTGAGGGAAGCACTATTGAGGAGCATCTCATGAGACCATTTATAATACAGGATCAAACATGCTTAAGACATCACTGAAAGGCCTTGTAACAGCCTTGTAACAGCAGAGGGGTGAGAATAACAGGAGCTCCCGGGGGAGTACAGCTCAGTGCTTGTGTCAGTTTTTACTGCAGCTGGGGCTGCTGGGCTGGTACAGCTCTGCCTGTCCCTCTGCATGGCCCGTCAGCACTGGTCAGGAGCCATGTGGTCCACATTCTCTCTGGCCTTGTCCTCACAGATGTTGGCAGCGATCAGTAAACTCCATCCTGACTTTCCTGCTCTTGTGGCAGTGACCATGCAAGGTGGTAGAGGCTGGATTCCTCTCACATGGCATGAGGAGTGCAAGGTCTGAAGGGATGGTGTGTTTGGCACACAGCAGTGTGCCAGCCACCCTCAGACACTGGCAGTGGTGGCTTCACTAAACCTCCATCTGTTTCAGTGGGGAAAAAGCCACTAATCAGCACATGATGCCACAGCGACTTGTCTCTGTGCTGGGCATATAGCTGAACAGCATGAGGGAGCAGGCAAGAGTCAGGGGCAAACCCGTTCTTCAAATGACATACAGGAAGAAGTTAACTGACAGTTTCTGACTACACTTTTCCTTGTGTACTCAGGTGATTTTGGGGGCATATGCTGGCTTGTGGAATGGCCTCTCTTTCCTTGAAAATGCTCAGATTTGGCTGGAAACCCAGATGAGTCCTTTTTTAGACTGCCTGAAGACCAAGGAATTCACAATTGCATCATGTGCCAAAGGTGCACCTGGCAAAGTATTTATAGTATGATTAAATTCTCTGCTCTACCAGAGCCAAGATACAAATTCACACAGACTTATGTTACATCACCGGATAAGTGGGAAGCAATTAAACGGATCATTCAACACCTGCAGCTCCTCTGCCAAGTGGGGCACGAACTTGAGTTGTTTGGAGTGAGGATTTCAAGGTCACTTTGGAGGCTTTTGCTAGCAAAAGACCAATCTGTTTCATGAGAATGACACTCTGTCCTGTGGCATCCTAGGAAAACACCTTGCTGTCCTTCCTGCAGACAGCTTAGTTCCTGGTGCTTAGTGAAGGAAGCAAAGATTTCACAGGATAGCCATTTAGATCCAAAACTGGGAATCTCTACTCTTAATGATGGGAATTCTAAAATGTCAGAGCAGATGAGAAAAACATGTAAACCTTCAGTTGCTGTGTCTGGAGTCATAGGATTCACATTTCTAACTCTCCTTACAGATTTACTTGTAAGTGTCCTTAAATTAAAACCATCAGGAAAAATAATTGTACCCAGATTCGTATTCTTTATGTTGCTAAAATGAGTAGATTCCTGTACTTGACAGAGACATATTAACCTTCTCCAGGAGGAGAAGAACCAAAAGGCTTGGGAGGCACCAGTAACACTAGTGACATGAAGATAGTTGCCAGTAGAGATATGTTTGGGCAAATAAAAAAAACAGCACATATGAATCTCCTATTCTGTCAGTAGAAATAAATCTAACAGCGGGAAATAATCGTACATGTTTGTAATTTCTGTTTTATACATAGATGCTCACCTTTACCACAGAGTCGAAGCATTTCTCAGTTCTGACTGTATTTTTTAACCTCAGAGGGATCTCAATTAGTAACGTGCTAAAGGCAGGACTCATACTTCTTCACTAGTCTCAAGGAGCCCTTAGCCAAGCAGCTGTATGAACTTAAAGGATGCTCAGGAATTCCAGTTTTTCACTCTGTCCTTGCCTTTGTGGTGAAGAGCTCTGCTGTAGAGAAGAACTGAGCTAGAAATATGCTGTAGACAAGAACTGAGCTAGAAAATTGTGTGCGCTTAGAAAATTTGTAGTTTCTAGCACAGGTTCAGACTAACTGGGTTTACTATAACCAGTGCACATTGAAACCTGATTTCATAGTAGATGTACAGTGATGACTAGGATACATTCTTAGTTAAGTTACACTTCTATGAGTCCATCATGAGCAAAAAACCAAAAAGAAATACTCCCAGAAATGCATGCTGATTGTCAGCTCCTTAACAGTGGCATGATTTTTTTCCAAAGAGATTACACCTAAAAATCTCAGACTTCTGTACTGCTAACCCTGCTCTAATATTTAAATGCATGTAGTGTCCTGAAAACATGAGCTTAAATGTACATGAACCATATCAGACATTCTGCTTGAAAATTCAGATTTTGGCATCTTCAGAATTAGCACTGAAGGTCTTGCAGATCAGATGAACTTCTCTTTGCAGTACTCTGAACACCTTGAGGGAGACACTGGCATCTTTTCTGTCCTCCCTCTTTTCCTCAGTGACAGTATTTGTGAATGACCAAGAGAAGATAGGTTTCTAAAATTCTTTTCCTGTCATTCAGTTTTGAAGCAACCTCAGAATAATTTTAACAGTCCCAGATCCATAGCATCTCATACAGGACTTGATATAGTTGCAAACTGAAAACCTAGGGAGATAAATGCTCCTGAAATGTGGGAGCATTTGGATAGGCACTTGCAGCAATAATCTCATCTCTTCTCTTCCAGTACAGCTAAATAAATGTGTACTGAGCCTTTTTTATTCACTTGTTTACTATTATTTATCTAAGCATTGAACTATGCTTCATCCTTTTGACTGGGAAAGAAATGAGGCAAGTTGGTTATGTTTCTAAGCCAGTCTACACATTTTATTGCTTCTTGCAGATAAACAAAATGAGGATCTGTCTGTTTTTCTGATGAAGAGAGTGATTCACATACATATTATGTCTTGACAAAACCACAAAAGCCATGTAGTTGTAAAGTATATAACAATATAATTAAAATTGGATATAATTAAAACAATTGCTGATAGGAAAGAGACATTACAGCACTATAGGGTGCTGGCACTGTACAGCTGTTCTCACTGGAGAACTGTGCACCTCCCTTCAGCCTGTGAAGTTTAGGTTAAAACCCCTAGATATTATAATCTCATATTATTCAGAATATTTTGCCAGAAACATTAAAATAACAAACTTGCCTTTCAGCCACTTTTCTCTGCCAATAGTTGTGTATGGAAACAAATGAACTTTTAGCAAAACAAGACTTCCTTTAGGTCTGAAAATGATTAAGCAAAGTCATAACATAACAGAAAGGGAAATTTTCAAAAAGGGATGTGCTCCACTTTTCCTAGGAAGGGAGCAATTAATGAAAACTGAAAGGTAAAATCTTCTAAAATGAAGAAAGGAAGTGTCTGGGGGTTGTTTTAAAAATGTTTTACTATTTTTTAATTCCAGAAAGAGTAATATTCATGGCGTATTGTATTGGCATATTATACTTGGCATATTATATTCATATCTCATCGTATTTAATGAGATTAGGAATGCTGTGAGAGGATAAGTCAATGCAGAAACACAGGTGACCCTGATCACCACTCTTGGTGACAATCTTAGTAGATATGGAAAATGAATCATTGTCCTGTAAGTCCTTGAAGAAATGCTTCATGTGCCCTTCTAATGCTTAATGCTATCATGGCCTGGCAAAAATAAGTCAGCATTAATTTTGTTGTGGTAAAAATTTGCCTTCAGTTTGAGGAGGGATAAAATGTGAGAAAAATCGAAGATGCCACCCAAAGAAAAGCTAGAGAATTCCTCAGTGAAGTATTTGGTTAAATAAACCCAAAAGGCAAACACACAGTGATAAACCAAGATGTATGTGACAATGAATAATCAACTAATACAAGTATTTTTCTTTATACAAGACTTTGAAAGAGTTGGTGAAACAAGAAAGTTAGAGCAGAAGTCCATTTTAACTCATTAGAAAACGATTCCAATGTTTCTTCTAGAAAGAGGCGTCCCAACAAGTTTGGAAAGCCTAAAACCTCCTTGAAAGATAAACCAGGCACTGATGGGGCAAATCAAGAGAAAAGCCAGGTAAGGATGAAAGAACTGCACTGCCTCCTCTCTTTCTACCATCCACCACCTGCTGCATGCCCATGGACACCTATCTCAACTTTGCCAGAAGAACAATGTCATTTACTCAGTACAAAAGGATATTTTCTTGCATATTTATGGACTTTCTGAAGTGCCTGCTGGCAAAACCATCAGTCAGTGCCAAAAATATCATGTGTTGCCAAATGACCAAATTTGGCTTAAATGACTAAAATTATATCAAACTGATGTAAGGACATTGCATCACTGAACAGAAGTTGAAAGTGCAGCACATGTCCTAGCCTTAAGAAAAAAACATGCATTAACATCTATTTCTTATGAGCCTAATTTGAACCTCTGAAAGGAAAGGTGTTAACTCTTTTCACAAATAAAGGCCACATAAAGGTAAACCTGAATGGTAAATGTGGAAATGGAAAGGAAAAAAAGGATCAGGAACTGCTGAGGGATAGTGAGATGTGAAGTGGGATGGATTGCCCTCCAGGAATTTTGTAAAGGGATAACACATGTGATTAAAAGGGAGCAACCACAGCCAAACTTCTTCATATTTGCTCCAATCTAGAATCACAAGGGCTGCCATAGCTCAGAACTACGAAGTTTCTGTGTGTGGTCATATCTGAACGGGGTCCAGGAAAGCAGACCACATATTTCTTTAAACAGCTGGTTTGACCCTGCAGAGGGAAATGGCCATTTCTTCGACAGCTGGGTCACAAAAGACAAAGTACTGTCCTTGTCCTGGATGCACAAAGCTACTTTTCCCTCTCTTTTAAAAATTGGGAATTTGCTTTGTGTTTGCGGCTGAAAGAAACTCGACTGCAGGATTTAAAAAAAAAAAGTTTTATTTAATGCCCATGTGCAGATTCAATATGTCACTACTGCAGGTTTCATGGATACAGTGGAGAAATGTACTATTGCAGTTTAGAAGTAGGACTACAATTATCACAACCACAACTGATTCACAAAACGTGCTACTGCCATCACAACAGCCATGAAATGCAGCGTTACACCCTGCAACAGTCATGTCACTCACTGTTAGCACCCGCAGGCAATTCACAAGCTTCAATATGCCAACCACAGCAGGTTCATGGAACTCACTATCACAATAAGGAGTGCACTAAATACTACGTGTGTGTGAGTCAGTCACCTGAGACTACAAACTTAAAGCATATAAAATATTCACTCACCCATCTCTCCAGGTAAGTGTTCTCAATACATTCTCTTAGCCAGCTTCCTGGCCAATTGGAAAAAGTCTCCTTGTAGGGCTGAAGAAGTGGCTTCCCCTTCTCAGACTGAATCCGAGGGGGTTTATTTGTTTTTATGCTATTGATGTACATGACAGTGGGCAGGACTGCACAGAGTGGACAGTGCCACCTTCCATGTCTGTCATTAGCAGTGTTGCCCCTTATCTGATGTCTTACCTGTTGCATATCTGTGCCCATTGAAGCCAAACAGGGACCCTTTGGCTTGCTTTTATCTTACTGCTAGGCAGATGAATAGTGGCTTGATTGGGACTCAGGGAATGCTGTTTGTTGAAGGAATTCAAGCCTCAGCCCAGGTTTCTGTCCCTTGAATTATGCAGCGTTGCCCTGTTTAGCCTGCTTTTACAGGAGAACTCAAGTTTGAGCTATCTACCCAGTTCCCCACGGGCTGTCTCTGCGGAGATGGGGTCTCAAGGGAGTTAAAAAGCACTGATGTAGCTAAAACTTGTACAAAGTTAGCTAATCTTAAACTTGGATCCAGCACAAGCTGAAAGGAGCAGATGTAATTTTGTGTAGTCTTTGTGATACTGAGTGTATTCCAGTGATGTTGTGTTAAAAAAGAAGAAAAATAATAAAAAGATAAAAGCAGTTTATGCATAAGATTGAGCAACTGGGACCTCTAAAACTTCCTTCTTATTATAAGGTTTCACAGAATTCTTAAAAAGAGAGGCAGAGCAAGATGAGCTTGCTTTGCACAGTGACTTTGCAGGGCATTGGTTTATCTTGTGTATCAGGAATCATCCTGCTACCTGTATTTTTACACGTCAGATCTCCCAGATTGTTTTTCCATTCACAAACTCAGTGTTTCTCTGACAACCTGGGAAATAATTAAATACATAAATGCCTCGTAGTACTACCTGAGAGCAAGAGCTGCAAATCTTACAGGCTGGCCACTGCCAGTCGAGCAAGAAAACCTGTGAGGGGACATATTTTTCTAAGTCCTCGTAGGCAGGATGCAAAGAACAATGTGAGCATCTGGGATACCATTGCAACCTCTGTGCAGGAGATAAAGTATTGAAGCGTCTAAAAGCGGGTGGTGGGTTGAAAAATACCTGGAATAGGGGTCTTAGTAATGCAGTGGATATGCCACTTCAAAGAATTTTTATAAGCAACTAAGGGATATAGATGGCCACAGCATACTTGCAATCTGCTGTGCAATGCTGCTAAATTTGGTGTTAGTGGGTTTTGTTGCTCTCACCCCTCATAATTCAGGGGCAACTTTGGAAGTGAGGAATTTTTATCTGTAATGAATCCTTCTCCCCAGTAAAATGCTTTGCTACACAAATATTGCCTTCAGCTACACAAATCAAATATTTTCTTCAGCAGCGCTCAGCCTTCCCTGCTGTTGTGTGTGCTGTAACTGCCTCTGCAGAGTGGATGTGCCCAGCCAGCAGAGGTTACCGGGCAGAGGCATCCGCAAGCAGCAGAAGGCAGCTCCCTGCACTGGAGAGGGGGCAAAACAAATCCCTGTGCTGGGACTGCTCTGCTCAGGTGAGAAAAAAACATCATAGTCTAATAAATCTGCACCAAAACATCCTCTCTCAGCTGTGGTAAGGGTTTTGGCCATTAGCAGTACCCTTTTCTGGAGGGCTGTGGGGACAGTCCAGCCACAGAAGCAACAGAAAAGGTGATTGCATTCCACTGTTCCATTCATGAATTTTATGTCCAACAAACCAAAGGGGGTTTGAATTGCACAGGCAGCTGCTGATCCGAAGAACTGCTCCAGTTTCTAGTTCCCTCTTCTTTCAGACACTTGTTGGGCACAGCACATTTTGATCCTTTCCAACCTCAGTGTGTCTTCAATTCTTGAACCTGTTCAAAATACCCTAAAGCACCCAAATTGGTGTAAAGTCTCTTTGGGCACAGGAAATATGGAATTAGATTTTTAAGGTCCAAAGGACTGTCCTGACCTTTCTCCACTTCTGCTGTCCCAGCTGCTTTGAAAAATAATGTTCAAAACCACTCCACGCATTTCTACAGCTCTGTTTCTGTTAAAAGTGAAATAGTTTCATTAATATCCTTTAAAATGGAATATTTAAGTGAAGTGTTTCATACACACTGCACTTTTGTTTCCTTCTATGACAAAAATGGAAATTTTCTTTTCTCTACGTAAATTGGGTTTTTTTGTAATTCCTTGAAAATTGCAAAAAAGGACAATGTTTTCTTTATCCTGTTGAGATCTGAAGGTCTCTGGAAGGTCAATATTCAAAGCACTGGTGTACATATTTGTTGCAAAGATGTTGAAACACTTGAAGAAATTGAATAAGAATTCTGTTTTCAAGACCTGTCATTCATTCTGATATTAAGCAATGTTAAGTTGCTTAACTCTTGAGCATGATGCATCCCTTTGTAGACCTCACGAGTGCACCAGAAAAGTAGATACTTTGTAATTTTCAGGATTAATTATATCATATATTGAAAAACCATCTGATAAACATAGTGTTTTTCTGCATCATGCCTCTAATTATAAAATAAATAGCGGATTCCATATGCCCTTCTTAGAATAGCGAAGATGTACTGAAAAAGCAAGGTTTTGTCTTTCAGATCCTAGGGTCTTGTCAGCTTTGTCACATGTGGTGCTTTTACGTGTATTAGAAAAGCTCCCTGTTCAATGTTGTTTGCTTATTTTTCATAAAGACATGAGAATGGAATCAGAATCATCAAGGTTGGAAAAGACCTTCAAGATAATCAAGTCAGCTTTTCTCAACAAAAATGCTTCTACAAGGGAAATATTTGCTCAGAAACACAGCATTTTTTCATTATTGACCACACGTAATATTTTCTTCATTATGCTTCAGTTTCAAGAGACACACTGATTTCCACTTGGAGAGCAAAACAGCACAATCTGCCTTTAACTGATCCAAGTGTGAATAATATATAACATAAAATGTTAAGAATTTCACTGTTCTGAAATTAAACCTACTTGTTACTTTTATGAAGTGCAGCTCTCAAGCAGTTCCTGAGATGCAGTGCCAGCTTCTGGCCAGCTTCCACCAGGTTATATACTGAGCATGATGTCATACAGTGTGGAATATCCCTTTGTCCAGTTTGGGTCACCTGTCCCAGCTTCCTGGGTGCCTCATCCCTACCTGCCCAGCCCCATCCTTCTCATTAGCAGGGCACTGTGAAGAACTTAAAAGTGTCTAACTGCTTGGAAACAACTAAAGCATCAGTGTGTGACCAGCACTGCTCTCATCCCACTCCCAAACACAGCACTAACTAGCTGCTAGAAAGAAAATAATCTCTATCCTAGCTGAAACCAAGACAGTACCTATTCAAAAGCAAGTAATGGAGTTTTCAGTTAACTCTATCCTAGCTGAAGACAGTATAGTTATCAACATTATTCTCATCCTAAATTGAAAACAACAGGCTATACCAGATTCTGGGAAGAAAAAGAATTCTATCCCAGCTGAAATGAAGACACACACAAACAGAGAGATGGTGTAAAAATCAGGGTCATGATATTACTGGTGAAAAAAATTAATTTATTCCACATAATTTCCAGAATGATCAAAATTAATCTTTTATGACAAAAATTATATTGAGATAATTTTCTCACTGCAAAAAAGTAATTAAATATGAATAAGCAGCTTATTTTCTGATGCTTATGATGTGTTAAAATGTGTCTAATAAATACCAGATTATTTGCTGTTACTTATGCAATGACCAACAACAGATGAAATTTGGCCTTTAAACATCTCATTTACATCGCTTACTTTGCACTGGTATTGTGGGTTGTTCCTGGCTGGAGGGCATTTGCCCACCAAAGCTTCTCTATCATTGCCCTCCTCAGCTGGGCAATGAAAGACTCCTGAGTGGAGATAAGAACAGGCAGAGATCGCCTATTATCATCATGGGCAAAACAGGCTCAACTCAGCAAAATTAATTTATTACTAGTCAACTCAGAGTAGGATAATGAGAAATAAAACCAAATCTTAAAACATGATCCACCTACCCTTCCCATCTCCCTTCACTCCCAATTTCGCTCCCTCCTTCCCCCAGAAGTAACACAGGGGGATGAGAAATGTGGGTTGGGTCAGTTCATCTTGCATTGTCTTAGTTGCTCAATCCTCCTCAGGGGGAGGACTCCTCACACTCTTCTCCTGCTCAAATGTGGGGGCCCTCTCACAGGACACAGTCCTCCACCAACCTCTCCAAAGTGAGTTTTCCCACAGGCTGAGGTTCTTCATGAACCGCTTATTTGTATCTCTTCCATGGGGTGCAGACCTTCAGGATCAGGCTGCTCCAGTGTGGGTACTCCACGGGTTCACAAAACCTGCCAGAAAACCAACTCTGGTATGAGGTTCTCTTTCCATGGGTCCACAGGTCGTGTCAAGAGCTTGTTGCAGGCTTTCTACATGTTGACAGCCTCCTTTGGGTGTCTCCACCTACTCTGGTATGCAGTCCTCAGTGGCCTCTGGGTGAGTATCTGCTCCAGAATGGGCTGCAGGATGGACAGCCTGCTTCATCAGTCTTCTCCAGAGATTGCAGGAGAATCTCTCCTCCAGTACCTGGAGCATCTCCTCCCCATTTTTCTGCACTGGCCTTGGTGTCTGAAGTGTTGTTCCCTCACATTTCACTCCTTCCTCTGACTGCAGTAGCTCTTGTTTGGTTGGTTGGGTTTTTTTCCCCTTCTTAACCTAGAGTTGCCACCACCATTACTAATAGGCTTGGTCTTGGCCAGCAGAGGGTCAATCTTGGAGTTGATGAGCATTGACTTTATCAGACATTGAAGAAGCTTGTAGCAGCTTCTCACAGAAGCCACCCCTGTAGCCACTCTGGTACCAAAACCTTGTGACACAAACCCAGCACAACTGGGTAGGAGTAGTGACTGTTTTGAGTATTTGTTGGTGTCTCACACAATTTCACCCCTTGCTAAGAACTGGCATGGGAGAAGTTTCCTCCTAGCCTGAGCACCAGCAGGTATAATGTAAGCGTGATGTACCTGGTTGTGCCAAAGGGGGTAAAACAGTCTCGTCAACACTACACTGGATGACATGGTATGCTAGGATTGGCTTTTTCTAAAAAAAATGGGATTCAGATCTCATGTTCAGCTCCTACATGAGCCACCATAATTTTTGTGAAAAGCATGTTCAAATTCATGTAGGCATGCCTGCTATTTGATTGTATAGACATACTAGGAATTCAGACACCAATCATTTCCTGCAGTTATGGCAACTGGAAAAAGAAATACATTTACTGGAGTAAAATATCAACAACCCCCTCCCTTTTAAAAATGTATCGTAAGGTCAGTAGGCCAAAGAAGTACTTCAGAATATGTTTAACTGAGAAGCCTATGATAATACTTGGTGGTAATTTGTAACAGAGACCAATAAAAGTCTGAAAAGTCATTGTTCTATTGCCTTAGCAAATACAATTCATCTTCTTTGTGCTCATACAGGACAGGGAAAGGCCATTTTCCTCAATGTTTCCTTGTGTATTGGTTAATCATAACACATCTACCCAACACCACGTGGTACAAAATTGTCCCTGACGTTTAAGAAGCTCAGTCAGATATTTAGTCTGAATATTCATCAATGAAAATTGTAGAATAGGTACACAAGATCAATAGGCAGAAATAAATAACAGACTGATTACACAGGCCACTGAAATAAGTTCCCAAAAATGATGCAAGGACATTAAAAAAGACAATAAACAACCGACAACCAAACATCGATCTCAGAAATTACTTTGTCTTACCTGTATCTATCCAACATCTGCCAGAGCTAGGGACTTTTTTACAGCACAATTGTAACAGCTTCTGAGGTGAAGACTACATTCTTAGTTCTAGAGGTATAAATTAAATGCAGAAAAAGAAAAGGACAATTGCAGTAGATACACAGGAAGCTGTTTCCCATCAGGTCAATAATTCTATTCTTACTGCTTTATTTCTATTAGAGAACAGACCTTACTGTGGCTTCAGTTCACGTCATACTGAAGTGTGCAGTGTCATTCATTGTTACAGACTTGTCACAGGCATTTACTTCAGCCCTTGTGCTAAATTCTTTGTGACTTTTAGCAGAAGAGAGAGATAAGAGATGCTCAAAGTTCAGTGTCTGTTGTGTTTAAGGGCCCAAAGTAGAGAAAAAGAGAAAGTAGTTTCCTTCTTTTCCTTACTCTTTGGCATCTAAAGTACTTTATGCACTTCGGATATTATAGAAGAAAATTCTTGGGACATCTTGGGAACACCAAACTAGGAGGAAGTGTTGATCTGCCTGAGGGTAGGGAGGCTCTTCAGAGGGATCTGAACAGACTGGAGCCATAGGCTGAGATCAATGGGATGAAGTTTAACATGGCCAAGTGTAGAGTGCTGCACATGGGACATAACACCCCCATGCAGCGCTACAGGCTTGGGGGAGACTGGCTGGAGAGCTGTCAGGAAGAGAAGGACATGGAGGTGTTGGTTGACAGCAGGCTGAATAGCAGTGTGCCCAGGCAGGCAAGAAGGCCAATGGCATCTTGGCTTGTATCAAAATCAGTGTGGCCAGGAGGTGATTGTGCCCCTGTACTCAGCATTGGTGAGGCCACACCTCAAGTACTGTGTCCAGTTCTGGGCTCCCCACCATAAGAAGGACATTGAGGTCCTTGAACGACTCCAGAGAAGGGCAACCAGGCTGGTGAAGGGGCTGGAGGGCAAATCCTATGAGGAACGGCTGAGGGAGCTGTTTAGTTTGGAGAAGAGGAGGCTGAGGGGAGACCTTATCGCCAGCTACAACTACCTGATAGGAGGTTGTAGAGAGTTAGGCAATGGTCTCTTCAGCCAGGTGACAGGAGATAGGACAAGGGGCAATGGCATCAAGCTGTGCCAGGTCAGGTTTAGATTGGACATTAGAGAAAAATTTTTTACTGAAAGAGTTGTCAGGGCCTGGACCAGGCTGCCCAGGGAGGTGGTAGAATCACCTTCTCTGGATGTGTTCAAACAAAGGGTAGATGAGGTACATAGGGAAATGGTTTAGCATAGGATGGGAATGGTTGGACTTGATGATCTTAAAGGTCTCTTCCAACCTTGTGATTCTGTGAACATAACTAAGGAATCTCAAATGCAGGTTGTTTTTTTCCTTCTTCCTTCCAGCTGGCATTGGAAGAGACGAACTTTAATCTATTAATACTTGGCTCCGTGGCAGGTGTCACTGCAATAGTTTTGGCTTTTTTTGACAACGGGATGGCTTACACAGCACTGGACTTGATGAAGTGGGACAGAGGGGGAAAAGTCCAACCTCTTTTAAGTGGTCTGTGGGGACAGGACAAGGGGCAAAGGCCTCAAGCTGGTGCACAGGAAGTTCCACACCAATATGCAGAAGAACTTTTTCACAGTGAGGGTGACAGAGCCCTGGGACAGGCTGCCCATGGGGGTTGTAGAGTCTCCTTCTCTGGAGATACTCAAGACCCATCTGGATGCTGACCTGTGTGACCTGTCCTAGAGACCCTGCTTTGGCAGGGGGCCTGGACCTGATGATTTCTTCAGGTCCCTTCCAATCCCTACAATTCTGAGATTCTGTGAATTCAGATGGGAATTGCGTTTCTTAAAGGGGAAAAAAAGATCTTTGCCCAGGAACTAGAGAAGCTTATTGGCAGAGTTTTAAATTAGGCTAAAAGGGTCAGAGGGATAACATCAGACTTGCCTGTGACAAGTTGTGGGGTGACATGCCAAGGTTGGAGGGATGGAGTGCCAGCAAGGGCCATCAGCCTATTGCTCAGAGACAGTGCTTTGCACACCACAGAACACCTGAAGTCTAGTGGAGATGAGCCAAGGTCTCCTGATGAAATAGGAACCACAGGGAAACACTGGAAAAGTACATCAAGGGAATTCCTGCCACTCCATCCAGACACCTTAATCCAGGGTCTAGCTGAAATGCCTCTACATGAATGAAGCATTGAGAACAAACAAGAGGAGTTAGACATGTGTACACCTGCAGGCTATGATCTTATTGGCATCACTGACATGTGGTGGGATGGCTCTCATGGCTGGAGTGTTGTGATGGAAAAATACAGGCTCTTTAGGAAGGTAAGACAGGGGAGTGGAGGTGAGTGTATTGACTTCTATGTCAATGACCACCTAGAGTGCATGAAGCTCCATCTGAGGATGGATGAGAGCTGAGACTCACTGAGCATGATGAACTGACAACCAACCCCCATTACCTGTCCCTCTGTACTAGTTGTAGAGGAGGAAGGAGAGAATTTGGGAGAAATCCCTGGGTGATGAGAGGGGTACGGGATTGTGTTTTAAGATTTTTTTCTCATTATCCTGCTCTGATTTGACTGGTAATAAGTTAAACTGATTTCCCCAGTTTGAGCCTGTTTTTCCTGTAATGGTAACTTTTCATTGAGAAGAAAGCACACTTGTGTGAATTTAAAGCATTTAAATATCCCAAGAATATTTTTTGGTCTCAGGCTTAAAAAATTCTGCTCAATTCAATTTGTCTTAATTTAAAGGGTTTTTTCCAAGTTACATTCCCTGAATCACCAAGACAGAGTTCTCAGTCAGCAATGCAAAATTCGAATAAACAAATGATGAGCTAAAAGAAAATCTTAGTATTGTAAATCTACCATTTATTACAGTGCATGGCTCTAGTATTCTAAGTTGTGTCTTTTATTCTAAGTCTGAACCCTTTTTGTTCATAAAGAAATTTGCTGAAATACCAACAAAAACAACAAGTTTGTCCCAATGGCCATAAATTCATGATTTGAGGAGACCACGGAAGAGTGATATCAAAAAAGACCTCACAGTTATGTCCATCAAGCTCAAAATCAGACCACTGTTCATGTCCTGACTGTAGGAATATTACTGAATTTTGATGGCTGAGAGATTTTGTTGTCAGACACATTAATAGGATTTTTACAATGAAGTTAGATTAATTGGACAGGGTCTAGTGGATCTCAGTAGTGCAGGGACTGATGACACACTGCATCACTTAAAATGCAGCATATTCAAGAAGTTCTCCATGTTGATACCGTTCTGCATTCATTTCTTTCATGTGATACAGTGATTTAAAGACTTTCAGGGCATAGATATTCCTCTGCAGTGCTCTTTTTGCTCACAGCATTGTGTACAGTAATGAGGACTGATTACACACTAGTGTGCTGCTTCACTAGGAAAACTGAAGCATGTCACCTCATTTCAGAAAATTATGCCTGGAGTGGAGTGTATCTGACTCCAGTTCATGGAGAGATGAAAGCTGCCAAGTTGCTCCCTCCATGTATCTTTCTACTACTTAGCTAAATGAACTGTTTAACTTAATTAATTTTTAACAGGACAACTTCTGCAAATGTATTTCTGCTTACATTTCAAAAAATGCCTGATGACTTTACATCTCTTAACTTTTGAGCATTTATTAAATAAAAAATATTTTGACCATTTTTGGGGGGGGGAGGGAAATAAACAGAATGTTGAATAGAAGTCTCCTTCTCCAGAGATATTCAAGACCTATCTGTGCAATATGAGCTAGGGAGCCTGCTCTGGCAGGGGGTTTGGACCCGATGATCTCTCGAGGTCCCTTCCTAGGTCCCTTCCAAGGTCCCTTCCAACCCCTACAATTCTGTGATTCTGTGATATTGTTGAGCACTTATTGTGCATGTTCATGATCTGCAAAGGTGATGTGTGATCTCTGTACCTGTACCATAGGAAGAGAAGAAACTGAAGAACTGCCATCATTGGGACACACAAGGGTGTTGTTTGGGACAGCTAGGCAGGGGGTATTACACAACCCTAGAATCACAAAATCTTAGAACGTGTTTGGTTGGAAGGGACCATTAGAGGTCATCTAGTTCAACCCCCCTGCAGGGACCAAGGACATCTTCACTACATCAGGTTGCTCAGAGCCCCACCAAGCCTGACCTTGAATATCCCCAGGGACAGTATCCACTATGTCTCTGGGCAACCCATTCCAGTGATCCACCACCTGTATATTGAAAAACTTTCTCTTGATATTCAACATAAATCTCCCCTTTTCAGGTTTAAAACCACCACCCCTCATCCTGTTGCTACATGCCCTTGGGAACAGTTCTTCCCCAGCACATTTCGGGTACTGCAAGACCACTGTAAGGTGTCCCCAGAGCTTTCTCTTCTCCAAGCTGAACAAGCCCAACTCTCTCAGCCTGTCTTCACAGGAGAAGTGTTCCAGCCCTTTGATCCTTTTTGTGGCCTCCTCTGGACACATTCCAACCGGTACACATCCTTCTTGTGTTCAGGGTTCCAAAGCTAGATGCAATATTCCAGGTGAGGTCTCCTCAGAGCAGAGTAGAGGGGCAGAATCCCCTCTCTCTATCTGCTGACCACACTTCTTTAATTTGTCCAGAATTCAGCACAGAACTCCCTCACCTGTCATTGTAGAAAAGTTCGAAAAATTAATGTTTTGCTTCATGGTTATAAACACAGTGCGTCTCTAGGACAGATTGGAGCTTTGGGAATGACAGGAGGCAAAAATTAAGAACAATGCAACTGAACTACTCCCTAATAGAGTGATATACCTTTTCTCCCAAAATCAGTGTTGCCTGTGATTTAATGGAATGTTGCAGGCAATTTTCCCACTGATTTATATGAAAATGAGACAAAACTATAAAAGAATGTCCTTTATGACCACATTGTGGACATCTGGATTTGCAGTTACAGGGAAAGGCAGGGGAAGGAATGGAAGGCATTATTAGAATTGTTCCTCCCCCCCCACAACCCGTTTTCTGAATTTAGGTCCATTTGGAGTAGACTCTAAAGGCAGCATCAGGCATGCAACTTGTCTGTCATCCAAATGGGTGTATTTGAGATGGTGTTGTTCATGTTGCATGTACACATGTGATGTCCATTGTATGTGGATCTCTTGTGTGGTCTGAAGTGAAAGCAGCCAGCTCTGCCCAGGATGCTGCTCGTGCACTGTGAGCTGCTGCAGCTCCTCCTCCATGTTACCTTCCTTCACAGCTCAGACTGATTTCCTCTTAGTGTGTACTGATCTTTCTAACCTCTAGCTCACCTATTTCACCACCCCTTTCTTGACATACGGTTTGTGCGTTTTAAACAAGTAATTCATCTCCTTGGGTCTGATCTCCTTCCAAGTCTGACTGCACTAGTTCCTTTGTCCTGGTCTGAAATTTTTCTCTTCTCTGAAGGTTTCTGCACTTTGAACTTCCCAATTTCTTTCTCTCTTTTGAGTCTATTTATCTTGTTTCCTTGTGTTATAAGGTTTATGTGTATTCGTATATAAGTGTAAAAGACATGACCTTGTAATTCATAAACCTGCAGTTTAAGTTAAAGTTTGAGACTGATTATTTCTTCTTTCTTAGGCAGCCCCCTAACAAATATTAATATAAACCCAAATGCTTTCTTAACACCTTCTTTCATTCATCCTGCAACAACTCTCATCGCCAATCTTAGAAATGTCTGGTTTGGACATCCATGTTGATTTAAGTGTTTCTTTGTTCTAAGCACAAAATCCAGGTTCTTCTTTTCTAATAAAGAAACCTTTCCTTCCCTATCCTCTAGATAGGCTGAAAAGACAACAAACAGTCCAAACCCAAACCCCAGATATAACAGATTTGCATCAGATTCTCTAAACTGTGCAGAATCAAACAGAGATTTGTAAAAGAATGCTATTGACCTTGGGAACAGTGGGGCTAATCTGAACCAGAATTTTATATCCCCACGTCTTGCATGCCCTTGCATGAACTGTGGGCAGTATATGTGCCTGCATCCTCATTCAGGAGTTGCCCTGTGCCTGTGTAGCAACCTGAGCAGGTATTTCTGTGGCAGCCCTCGAAATTGCAGTGATAGGTGAGTGACCTCTTGGGCTGGGCAGGGAAAGAAGTGACAGTGCACAGGGGAAAGCTACAAGGCCTCAATGCACTGCCTGTCCCATGATTTCCTTCATTGAGTGATGAGGACTCTGTAACTACGAGCTTCATCCTCCTCTCTGTGGTGAAGTTGAATAAAACAGGTAATTTGTCTTGAAAAATCATATCAGAAAGTAGATGCAGGTTTCTCATGCACTTGTGGCACCTGTTGTGGTTCTGTCCCCAGCTGGGAGCTGAGCACTACAGCTGCTTATTCTGCAGGGGGAAAAGGGGAAGGGGAAAAGGAAAAAAAACCCAACCCAAAGGCAAACCTTGTGGGTTGGGATAAGGATAGTTTACTGGGACAGCAGAGAGAGAAATAACAATAATACTTCTACAGCAAAAATACGTGACACTGGTGATACACAATGCAGCTTTTCACTGAACCACACAACTCGCTGTACAGCTCAGAGCTGTCCTGAAGCTGGACAGTCTCCAAAAACTGTGTGTCCTGGAGTCGCACCCTCCTCCCCACACTAGCTCCTTTGTATGTTGAGCATGACATAATTGGTATGGTATACCCTCTTTGGCCAGTTTGGGTCACCTGTCCTGGCTGTGTCCCCTTCCATTTTCCTGGGCACCCCCACCTTCTTATTAGCAGAGCAGGATAAACAACTGAAAAGTCCTTGACTGCTTGGCAACAACTAAAATATCAGGGTGTTATCAATACTGCTCTCATCCTGCTAGAAAGAAAATTAACTCTATCCTAGCTGAAACCACAACAGTACCTGATCAAAAGTGTCTAATGGAGTTTTCATCAGCTATCCCCAAGCCAACAGCAGTGTCTCAGCCTAACAGTACAAAGGGGCACACAGGAGGCATATACAGGGTCCCTTGCAAAGTAACGGCCAATTTTTAAGGTTCATTTTTCTCATGTAAAACTAATTTTTCTCATGTTGTTAACGTCATCTTGATACTGAGTAGCCTATACTGACTTTGATTCATATGATGTAATTCTGTTAAACCTCCATTCTTTTATACTTAGGTTCATGGGCACACCTGCTTCCGTTGAGGTCTCCACCATGTAAAAGTTAAGATGTATCCTTTTATTTTTTAATAAGTTCTAATAGATGTCAATAAAAAAGATGAGAATTATCTGTAAAACACACAAGGATTTGTTTCCCTTTTTTAAGGTGAAATTTCCTTTTATATTCACCACAGATAGAAGTTCACTGTGCTTTTCTAAGGCTTGCTGTGGATAAATCCTCCTAAGACTTTGGAAGCAGTTCAGTGCTGACAGTCAGTGATAGGAAAGAGTACAAAGTATGTTGCTGGGAGAAATGTAGAAGGAAAGTTACAGTCAGCATACATGGTCCACCTCCAATGAGTTATAACTGAAAAATTAGAACCATGGACAGATTTTAGGCCAAAATCCAAAGGCAACTGTAGACCTTTACCGCTAGACTTCAGAAAAGCAGAAGACAGCTCATCAGTTTATTTAATAAACTGTAAGTTCAATAACAACCTACAGAAGCTGAGACGCCCAGGGTTTACTATAGTGGGAGGAAGGAAATTAATCTTGTTTAAGAATAAAATGTTGCTTACAAAAATGGTCTTAAAGCTTTGTGTTACACTTGTACATTAAGCTCAGTTGAACTGGGACCTGGAGAAAAGTAAAGACACAATACTTCTGATGTTCTCACTACTGTGTAAGTGTTCTGTGCCTACAGAACAAAATTAGCACCCATAATGGAGTGAAAAAAACTTGGAAAAATGATGAAAGTAAAATCCATTTCTGTCCATTCAGACTGCTGCCATACAGGTGGCAAACCTGAAGGGTCATTGGTAAAAAGAAAGAAGAGAATATGAATGAGAAACTGCAGGTAGGACCCTTCTAAAGGACATTTACATTGTACAGTGGTCCTGAAAGCATGTGTGCCTTTTTCCTTCAGCCATTTATTCTTCTGACTCTGCTGCTCCATCAAAACCCTGAGCCAAGCATTGGCCAAACCACACGACAACAGAAGCAGCAAGGCAGGAGCCTCTCAGAAATGTGGCTGAAAACCAGTTGACTCTTAGTGATTGCCATGGTTTTAATGGCCCCAATCTTAGGCAAAGTTAGTGAAAAATCCACAAAGAATAATCAAATCAAGGAAATCAGGGGATTTCTATAACATCATCTTGCCCTCACTAAAAAAGAAGATGCACCACTGTAGCATGGCTAAGAAGGCTGGGATCCCACCGCCCTCTCTGGTTCTGAACCCCTGCCAACTATATGACTGGATAGTGCTCTGAGGGTGAGCTGCCTGCATCCCCAGGAAGAGATGTGGCTCACAACAGCTATGGGGCACTTTGCAGGACAGGGGTGTTGTTGCTCACATCGCAGTGCTGTGACTTCAGCAGCAGCACAAGGTCACACGGTGCATGTCACAACAGCTTCTGCTCCCAGCCAGAGCTGACAGTCAACTCATCGTACAGCCGGCTCTTTTCTAAACAGTCACTTTACTGTTTTACCCCCTGCAGGGTCTTCCCATGAGTTCAGGCCTCAAGAGGAACAGCCAGCCGCAGGCCACATAGGCCACACCACATTCTTCCTCTCCTCAGAGTGGATTAGCATATACCTCCACCACGAATAATTGTGCACAAAAATGTAAAGGGTGGTTTCCATGACAACTCAAATGCATGACTCTGAAACTTGCCTTCTGCCAGCCCTTTTTGCCAATAGAACTGGGTTACTGCAGTCCCTTGTAGGGAAAGGGGGTTAAACAGGCAAAGTGTCTGTGGTGACTGTGTGGTAGGGTGACCCCTACATTGTGTGTAGACAGCTCCAAGCAGGAGCCTGGGCTGCAAACGGGATCCTCGTTGCTACCACAGTTGCAATGAACACATCAGAGAATTAATTTATGCTAAGAATGGTGTGCAGTGTAAAAATAAAGCACTGCCATTTATTTGGCTCCTCTTTACAGAATTCATTTTGCATCCTTGCTCTAGGGTGTCTGGCATCATGACTTCATGAAGAAACTTTCCCAAACTGGCAGCAGCTTTCACTGGCACTGTTCCACACCTGTTTTCTGCAAATACATATTGTGGGGCTGACAATCAACAGCTGTTTTGGATACCGAAACTGTAACTTGGAAGCAGCAATTTGTTGGGAATACTCAGTCTCTCCACTGCCATTTTCTGCAGCAGAGTAAACTGTAATTTGTTGTTTTGGTGAATGTCTTGAATTGACAGAGACACTTTTCTTCTGCTAAAGCAATGTCTTTATTTGCACACAGCTACTATGTTCACCTTAATGAAAGGAAACTGACATGAGGGAAACGTGACTTTAGATCTTCATGATTACAAAAATATTTAGTGCACAATAAATCAATTATATTGACCAAGTCTTAAAATGTTTTTGTCTGAATGTTTACAGCTATGTTCCTCTGATCACTGAGGTTTTAGAGAGACTTCAGAAGATGCAGAGGTTTGTATTTCTCTTCACCATTTTAACTATGGCTCCATGGAAATCACCAAGAGCCTTAATTGATCTCTTTGAGGATCTGGGTCATAGATTTTCAGGTGCAGAGTATGTTTATTCACAGATTTCACATTATCTAGAGATTTTCCTTTTGATATGTAGATGCATTTTCAATTAGGATTTTGCTCTTCTGATTAGTTTATTTTAACCACAGGCATGCTTATTTTTCTTTCTCCCTGAGCAGAGAGTTCCTTTTTGGAACTTCCAGAATCCCAGTCATAGTAATACACTAAAAAATGCTATTTACTGCATGCAAGCAGAACACATTAAAAGACCAAGTATCTCACAACATAGGTAGAATGCTCCATTTACCTTGCCATCTCAGCATCCTCATTCATAAGTACAGTGTCTGTTTCCTGCTGACTCTGTGAACACCCCATGGTGGTCACATCTGAAAGCCTTATACAAACAGTAACCAGATGTCTCTTAAAAATGACTTAAAATCTTTTTAAATTCTTTCTTGAAGAAGTAATTTGGATTACCAGAATAACTTTTCCACATTTGTCCATTTGTAGCAATAGCAGAGATTGAGAATTGATTAGTTGTGTCGCCTTATCACAGACATTGCTAATCGTGAGGAAACTTTATACATGCAAGGTTGCTCTTTTCTGACATTTTGCAGAAAAAATTAAAGAAAGTTCATATCTGCAGCATTAGAAATCCTTCTCTTAATGAACCCTGCCTCTGTACACTGAGTAAGATATTTGGCATGAAGCCTCAAGCACAATTTTTGAAGGCAATCCTTCACAACCTGCCTGCTTCCCACAGTTCCTAAACACTAAATTGTTGTGGTGTGTTTTTTTTTTTCAGGATGAGAGCAGATTGCTTTTGGAAAGAGAAAACAGCAATGTGCCCCTTGACATTTTCATGGGTCATAGGGCTCAACCTGAGCTGTCACAATGGTAGGGGTCATCCAAGGAGCTAAAAAGACATACTGAACACTTGCAAATAGCCATGGAAGAAATGCAGCCTGTCTAACCTGATTGAACTGCTATGAAAACACATTACCTTTTGAATATAACACCCTAAACTTTGTTCTTAACAGGACTCAAATAAGGTAGCTAATAAAATTGGCTTAGTATTCATGCATGCATAAATAAAACAAGGAAGGCAGGGAAGGTCTCCATGCTGTACCACTTAGACCCAGCTCTGGAAAGCTAGAATGAGACCTAAGTTGTGCATTTCATTCTCTATCATACTGCACACAGGCAATTTTAGCCTACAGGAGACAAGTCCTTGAAATGATAGCTGATTCAAGCTTTAAAAATGTCAGACTTTTTACAAAATTACCAGGTTTCATTACCAGTTTCTAAATCTGCCTGGTGGTTTTTTTTACTCTCCAATTCTGTGAATGTGTTTATGTCTAATAAAGTGATTTTTATCCAGTTTTCCCTCAAAGCAGCTTCCTTTCTGGATCTCCTAGACATGAAAAAATAATGAAGCACAAAATTATCATCATGTGGCTTACATGAATTTGAATCTCATTGTCAGTTTTCTTAGTGGACAGAATTTAGCAAGGAACAGAGGGAAAGCTCCAAGGGTTTTTCTGACTTGACTCAGTCACTGAAATTCTCAAGGCAAGAGGGAAGGCCATGGCTCAGCCAGGATGGCCACCATCGCTTATGGCCCAGGTCCTGGAAACCTCCTTTCTGGCTTATCTGAGCTGGGGTCCAAGTCCAGACTGTTGAAGAACATGTGCAAGTTTCAGCTGAATCACAGCCTGTGAAATACTTTTTGTCATGGACAGGCTTTGATTTGTTTTGTTTGGAGAGTGCTACAAGCCCAGAAGGCTGTTTGTGATAACTGTCCTAAACTAAAGCTATACCCCAAAGGATAGTGAAGTTTAATTGGTTTATTAGGCCACAAGCAGAGATGATAAATACTTCTCTATTTCTGCATACCCAGGGAGCCAGTTAAACTGTATCTCACTGAGCATTCACATGGCACATTTAAGATACCAGGTCTGAAGTTGTTCTTTTTACAAATGTGGGGATCAAACCATGGCTGTGCAGGAACCAGCACAAGAAAAAAAGGACAGCTGGCCTCAGAATTTGGATAAATCCCAGAAACCACCCAACCAAACCCCTGCTTGATAGCTGCCTCTCATATTCAGAAGATGAGGGGAAAAACATTTTATTGATTATCATTTTATTGATTCTGTCTTTCGGACAAGACATTACACTCTCAATTTAAAGAGGATATTTTCAGAAGTAAATTGCTTTTTCAGCAGCTGTTTCCACTTGAATTGCTTCAGAACAAAGCAGTATCCCAAGGCTGACCTGGGATTTTGTGTGGGACCCATTAGCAACTACTTCTAACAGGTAGGGATATTAAATGTCTGATTTCCACCCAGCCAGACTTATGCTCATGTTTGTGACTCCACAGCAGACTTTGCCCATCCCTGGAAGATTCTGTGGCACACATTAAGGCTCTACATTACTTAAAATTGTACATTACTTTCTTAGCGTAAGTAAGTGTACATAGTAATGTATACTTAAGGGTGTATGTAACAGCATTGTACTTTGCTGTGAAATAGCACTGGAGGAAAAGATCTTTATATTTCTCACCTATCCTATGTAGTGACATTAGTCTTGGACCTCTTTGAAGCAGCAGGACTTTGTTGGCATAACAGAAGAGAGATATGCTTCTGGAGCATTTATTTTACTTTCTGTCTCTTCAGTTGCATTTACAGCATTGCCTCACCTGCCTTACCCTCTACAGTGCTGGATGCTGTAGTGGCAGTGGCCACAATGCAGGTGAGGGTTCATCTGCACCGAGTCCTAGATGTGATGGAAACAGAAAGACCTGGTGAGGTGGGCAGAACAAAAACATGGCTAAGTCTGCAGTATCTCACTTGATGTGACCAAAGAGATTTGAAAAATGCCCTTTTACTTGTTTTTCACCCCAGAGACGTGCATTGTAAAACCTCAGCGAAGGGAAAGAGATGTCAGCAGCTCCCTCAGGAACACAATTCTGTGCAGGGTCAGCAGCTGCCAGAGATCAGCTGGAGGCACCAGCCCAGCCAGCACAGTCACACAGTACAGTGTTACACACCACTGGCAGCACAGCACAAATGCAGGTGCTTTCCTGGACCTGGTCCTGCTGCTCCCACCTGAGCTGTCAGCTCTGGAACAGTGACTGGTTCAGGGATGGACACTCACAAGAGCTCTGAAACACCTTGGATTTTCCCAGATGATGAACAATTGGACATGAGCTGTGCTCCTGGCTTAGCAAGAAAGAGTTACCAGACCCCAGAGAAATGAGCAGAGCACTGACAGCAGTGGTCTCAGAAACACCAGGAAGAGGAGATCAAGTGCTTAATGCTGAGGCACTTCCAGTGTGTAACCTGAGTTTCTGAAAAAAACATGAACATAACTAACTTATGTGGGTATTAATTACCTCAAGAACGTAATTTTCCAGGCCTGATCCTTACCTGGAAATAACACCCTGTTTTCTGCTGCTTGGGCTTAAAGCACAAGCATTTAAGCTTGAGGTTTTCAGAGATAACACAGTACATCCATTAAAAAAGATAACAGGGACCTCACAGCTCACCATTTACTTTGTGCACTGTATTATTCAAGGATCTAAACTTTAAGGAAGCCAAGAGGCAAGACATTTAGTTCATTTCACAAAGAAATGTTAAGAAAAATACACAGAGAAGTCAGGAGGATGCAAATAACAACCTAGAGGAAAGACTGGCACCATAGGGTTTTAGATTTCAGGGAGAACTTGTGCTTGAAAGCAAAACACAACAGCAGCAGTCAACAATTAAGTAACTTTGCTTTTTCTCAATATGCAGCTCAGGTAGCATCCAAATGTATATTGCACGTGGATTAACCACCTAAGGAAGGGAATTTTAGCGCATAAGGGGAGAAAAACATCACACCCCTTCAGTTTACCTTCTTTTGTTTTATTTCTTGACTACCATCTGTGCCCTTCTACCAACTGTCAAACTTGCTAATTGACATTTCTGCTGACGATCTCCATAGCTTATTTTCTTACCCTATATTCACTCTCTTATAAGGAAATGCTGCTTAACTTCTTTGCTTCTTTATTTAGCACTTGCTTATTGCAGCTTTATAGCTACTCAAGCTTCTGCACACCATTACCTCATTGAGATTCAGCTGCAATTCCTACTTTCTTAGGAAACAGCGAGCCATTGTACTTTCTCTGGCCTTCGCTAAGATCTTTTGGTCCCTGCATCTCTCTCATTGCCATTTGCTTTATGCTCCTCTTCGCTGAATGAACCACTCCAGGGTTGGGTGTGAAGAACTGCAAATAGTCTTCCACATGTGGCCTCGCCAGCTTGAGCGAAGTCGATTTCCAAATCTTGTGGCTGATAAAGGTGTATGTGCATCTTGGAATGCTGTTGATTTTATTTTAACAGATGTTAAGTGTTCTGCCACGTACCTCACACTTTTCCAACCACTACCCCTCATTCCTACTGGAAATCTAACAGCATATGGAAACAATGCTGGGTGTGCAATACAGTGCAGTAAACCATAAAAACCCAGAATAGATAGCCAGACTGATTATATTCCCATTAAGTTTAAATAAAAGGGAAAAAGGGAAAAATAAAAAATCCCCAACCTTTCTTTTTGGAGCAGAAAACTGCTTTGTGGCCCATGGACTGTGTGTATGACAGTGTCTTTATTCACAACATGCTGCCCTTTAAAACTTTTTAGGAAACATTGGAGAAAGGGAAGAGAGATACAGTTGGGTTATCCAAGCTTTCAGCATCTTCATCCTGAGACAAATGTAATAAGGCTGAAGCAGTAAAATTACATTGATACAAACCCAGTGCACAGAAAGTTAAAACAGCATTTACATCTTGGGTGAAAGAGTTTTAAATCTGACCTTGATCTTTTGCTTCTTTTTGAAGGATTTAAATACTTAACGAAAATGTCTGACAATCTCACAGTGAAAGTGTCCCAAATCAAACATATTGTGCAATAGTGTCTGACTATTAACCATCTTTTTATGATTAATTTATTAAATAGCTTTGTTCCTCTTGCTGTACATTCATCTGTTTTAAGGACAGTATCCTCTGGGGACTAGTTTTTATGTCGCAGAGCAGACAGAAGCTGAAAGCAGAAAAGACACTTAATATGATAAGAAAATTGAAGCAAGAGCTCTGTTTGATTAGCAGTGAAATGTATCATTTATGAAAAAAATTACAATACTATAAACCCAAAGATAAATGCATGAGTGTATCTCTGCAGATATTTATGTGTTATGGAGCACCATACAGTTCTATCTCTATATATGCAGAGACACACACACATAAAATAAATAGGCACCATAAGAAAAGCAATGTGACATTTGGTATCATCATGGCCATATGCAGTGTGCCTCTTTCACCTGCATAAATACAATTATATTTGACAAATATCTATATTGTACATTTCAATGCAAATCTGTCCTCCTACAATTTTTTTATTTTTCTGTATAAATTGCATTTTGTACTCTCATCACCTGGATTTTTTGCTATTAACTGCAAAAGGATAAGTAAAGAGGATTTGTTTGGGAAGCAAAAGTTATTCTGTGTTTTCCTTCTCAGAGGAAAAAAAGTAGGAACTGCAAAATTAGATCACTCTGTATGTTATTTGCCTTTTATTAACTGGCTAAATAATAACATGCAAGCAAGAAAGAGTAGTTGAATGAAAGGAAACAAGAAGGTGGAAGGGGAGAATGAATTAGAGATGTTTTTATGTTCAGGAAAACACATGTCACTAATCCTTTTTACTCAGTCCCCTAATAAAGAGAAATGACATCGGAAGTGATTAGTGGGTTGGAGTGAGATGCCCTGTGTGTCACCAGGAGGGCTGGCTGAGTCCTTACCAAAGATTCTGTTTAGGGAGAAAAAGCCTCTGGGAAAAGGAGGGGTTCTCATTTGCAGCAATGTATAGGGCTGATCATGGAGCAGAATCATACAGCCACAGTGTGCTACACGTGCACATCCTGCCGTGGATGGAGACACACGCGAGTCCTCTTGCAGTGCCACCCATCAGCCCTTGGCAAACCTAAAGAAGCTCATCCCTTTCTCCTCCCAGGCTCATCTACCTGCCACACTGTGTGGAGTCAGAGAAAGTAGGAGGCACTGCCAGTGAGCAGCTGACACAGCAGGGGCTCAGGTCCTCACTCCCTGTGTTGTAGACTCCCCATGCTCTGAGACATTGAGGCAGAGGAGCTGCCACAGGCTTCATGATCTGGTGCCACTGACATCAGTGCATCGCGCAGCTGACCCAAGGATCTCAGCTGTCCCTGTGACCTGAAGCACATGAACTCACTCATGCCAACCACGCTATCAAGTCATAGGCACTCATGCTGCCAAGAAGAGAAAACCAAAAATGTTCTGCAGAATTTAGGGTGATCATTTTGGATGTGCAATACAAGGGTGCTAGGAAAAACCCAACCCACAGCACTACAGGCTTCATGCTCTGGGGTATTTTTTCGTGAAGGTTTTATAGTCCCTGCAATGTAGTGCAAGGCAGTAACTCATTTACTTAATCTCACATGTTGGCCTGTCCAATTGGCAGCTTTTCCAGCACTAACTCTGAGCTCAGGGAGCACTTAATTCCAGACAAGTCTTGTTAACAAAAGAAACTGAAAGCAACTGACAAATATTTGCCTAGATGATGTGATTTCGACAAGTGTTCTCTACTGTTGTATCATTACTCTTCCATGTGCTTATTTTTTAAATATCATTATGTTTATATCAGACTTTCTGTTGCAAACTGCTTCATAGCATGCAACAACAACTGCAATAGGACAAGTGCAGTGGTTAAAAAAATCCTGCTGTTCCCTCACTTTCACACAAACTCTGCTGAAACAGTAAGTGGGTGAGCACCAGCGACTGCAAGCTGTTAGACCTCACATGCCCAAGAAGGATATTGTCACCTGTTTCAGTGTCAACAGCATACTTCATGGCCTCCAACAGCCAGTGTGCTGAACCAGGGTCTATTACTGCATCATAAATACCTTACAGAAAGTGAGACAAGGGGCACAGCAAAGTGTGATGGTGAAGCAGCTCACAGCCGCCAGTTTGGGGTGAAGAGCTGTGTGTTTAATGTGTTTAGTTTGGTCACTAGAAGAAAATCATGTGCTAGTCCTGTTAGTCTGACTGATGGGGTTACCTCAGCCCTGAAGTAGTGCATCATCCTCAGTGCTGGGCTCTGGCCCCTTCCCACACTGTTGCAGAATGCTCAGTGAAACAGGCATGCTCGTACCCCAAGTCAGGAGGCTGTGCCCTCAAAAGAAAGTTGTCCTCCAGGTCAGATACAGTTTGGGAACTGACACCCAAAAGTCTCTGCAAAACAGAATCACAGAATCACAAGTTTGGAAAAGACCTTTAAGATCATCAAGTCCAACCATTCCCGTCCTAATCTAATCCATATCCCTAAGTACCTTGTCTACCCTTTTTTTAAACACATGATGATCTCTTGAGGTCCCTTCCAACCCCTATGATTCTATAATTCTATGATCCAGGGAAGGTGACTCAACCACCTCCCTGGGCAGCCTGTTCCAGGCCCTGACAACTCTTTCAGTAAAAAAAGTTTTTCTACTATCTAATCTGAACCTGCCCTGGCACAGCTTCATGCCATTGCCCCTTGTCCTATCTCCTGTCACCTGGCTGAAGAGACCATTGCCCACCTCTCTACAACCTCCTTTCTGGTAGTTGTAGGCAGTGATAAGGTCTCTCCTCAGCCTTCTCTTCTCCAGGGTGAACATTCCTAGCTCCCTCAGCCACTCCTCATAGGATTTACCCTCCAGCCCCTTCACCAGCCTGGTTGCCCTTCTCTGCACTCGCTCAAGGACCTCAATGTCCTTCTTATGGTGAGGAGCCCAGAACTGCACACAGTACTCAAGCTGTGGCCTCAGCAATGCCAAGTACAGGGGCACAATTACCTCCCTAGACCTACTGGCCACACTGATTTTGATACAAGCCAAGATGCCATTGGCCTTCTTGCCTGCCTGGGCACACTGCTGGCTCATATTCAGTCTGCAGTCAACCAACACCCTCAGGTCCTTCTCTTCCTGACAGCTCTCCAGCCAGTCTCCCCCAAGCCTGTAGTGTTGCATGGGGTTGTTATGTCCCATGTGCAGCACTCTACACTTGGCCTTGTTAAACTTTGGGGAGTAAATGAAAGCAAAGCAGACACCTCCCATGGCTCAGAGGTGGGAGCACCTTCCTGAAAAGGTCATCGTTGGTTCATTGCTTATCACATCTTTTTTTCCTGCCAGGCATCATGTTCCTTTTGAACACATTTTGCACTGTGAGTCTGTTTGCTGACTCTTAAGCTCCTGATTCACATTAATTCCCATAAATCAGAGAACACTTTGCAATTTTTAGGAGTTTCTTTCCAGTTGCATACCATTTTACATGGCTGCTGGAAAGAAAAAAGAAATGGGTGATTAGCCATCTTCTTGGCAGTTCAAGAGTGCTGATGGATGCTAGTTCATGATGTAGTGAATATAGAAGAAAGAACAGTATGTTGAGGTTTCTTTTTAATGCAAATCTTGAATAAATATGAAAGTCCTATACTGAATGTTAGCTTTTCCCACCTTGACAGATCACACCATTAATTCAATGCATATATTTTTTTTCCTGCTTCTCTGCAAAGCGTAATGCTGATGATAGGTAAATGAAGTAGAACCTTTCCCTTCTGTGGTGGTTCAGCCCCAACCAGTGGCTGAGCACCACACGCTGCTCACTCACTCCTGGAGAAGAAAGACAGAGACTCTGTGGGTTTGGATAAGAACAGTTTACAGACAAAATCACAGTGAAAGTAGAACAATAACAGCTAGTGAATCATAGAATCTTAGAATTGTCTTGGTTGGAAGGGTCCCTTTAGAATATTACATCCAACCATCACCCTGACCTGTGAATTGTAGTTAAGAGTATAAAAGGAAACAATCTCTCCGTAAGAGACAGAGAAAACCCACCTCAGCTTCAACATTCTGTCAAGTAAAGCCTATGCAAAGAAATTTTAGAACACAATTGATGTGATTATTTGCCCACAGAGCTACAGATCTGCATTATCTTTAGAACAACATGCTTGTGAGACAACATAGATTTTCTTTCTGGAGCTTTAGTAGGAACAAAAGTTGCCAATGGCTGTATAAAAATCATACGGTATTTTCAGTTTATATGTTCCTGTTATTCTCAGAAATCAAAGAATTAATGAATGTCAGTTGGAAAGGTCATTTGGAGTCCTTTATAAATTAATATACTACCAACATCTGAATTAATGAATTGAAAAAATACATCAGCAAATACACACATATATATATATACACATGCATATATGTGTACTATTTTTCCATTTCAGAAAAATAAATCAAGAGGAGGGAAATTGGTTATTTGTCAGCTTTGTCAACAAATTTGTTCTTAGCTCGGGATCTTGCTATGCCAAACTGTAGCCTGAAGCAATGTGTTACGGTTTAGAAAAAGTTATAAATCCCTAAAATTATGGTTTCATAATGGAAGCCGTGACAGACCCTTAACTATAGCAGCAAGAACAAGAGATTTTATAATACATTTATATAGATCTCCCTGGAAAATGTAATTGGAAAGAAATTAGGCATGAGCCTATCTACCTTCCAACTTCTTTTCCCCCCCCCCCCTCATCAGTAGAATATTAATTTTAAATTATCTGGGAAACAAGCATACTGGATCTACACTGCAGTGGAACATTGTGTGTCCTTGCAAAGGTGGTTCCACTGCCTTTGGGGCACCAGGCCGCAGACAGTGATGTCCCTAATGTTTTGCAGCCTGAAGGCTTACTGCACACTGCAGGGTTGCTTAGTGATCAGCTTTCAACAGTCTTTTGGCCACTGCTCATGGCATCTGCAATGTTTACTCCCTGACTTTAAGCTGTGGAGAATGGTACCAGTCACCCTGCATTTTGGAACCAATCAGGATACAAGTCAGCAAACTTAAGCAATTAGCTTCACTGGGATTTGTGGATCCAGGAAAACAGCACAGACTGCAGGTCTTCCTGGATTCTATTAGGCTTTGTCCATGGCATGCTCACATCACCAGCTGGCTATCCCAGTGTTGCCTTTTATATTTTCTCTGGGTGCTTGGCAGAGGTGGAGTTAGTACTCTGACTACTGGGCTGAAAATTCAATGGCAGGGCTTGTGTCCTGCTCCATCCTCTGCAGTTCTTTCTGATCAGCACCTGTACAGCTCCTGTACCCTGACCAATGGTACCTTATCAGTCCTCGGACTGGATCCTCAATTTGATGAGGAAAAAGGCTTGCATTCTGACTACATTTGCAGGGTGTGTATCACCAAGAAACTAGACAGAAATTTGCTGGGGGTTTTTTTTGTGTTGATACTTGGCATGAGATGGAGGACATATCAACAGAGCACTCACTGCTAGCAGCACAGAGCTCTGTGCATCCCTTTCTTTTCTCTCTCTCTCCCTCCTGTTTCTGGGCACCACTTGCTTCTCCTGCCACATATTTCCATGCTGATTTCAAAACACATCTTGGATTCAGGCTGAAACTTCTGATTCTATCTCCTATTCCTCTTCTTTCTTGTCATAGTCATTGTGTTGGACTGCACACTCCCTAAAATTCTCCACTACTTCCCACCTTCTTCAGACCCTGCGATGAACTTCAGGTTGGAGTTCACCACTACTGACTGTCAGCTCACTGCACAGGACAAGGCAAGCTGTCCTCTGGAAGAGTTTTATCTGAAAACTCCCACAAGAAATGGCTCTCCTCATCATTTGCACAGATTTGGTATAGATGTACAGACTCACAGTAGCACTTCTTAGCAAAACCCACAATTTCTGTCTCTTTCATTGTATAATGCAATTCAAACCCTTAAAGTTCCACTAATAAGAATAGTAATGTCATTTATAGGGAAATTGACAGATTATGCATGTTTGTTTCTGACTTCTTGCTGTAATTACAGCCAAAAAAGTCCTTAAATAAGTTATATTTCAAAGGACTGTAATACTGTGTGTTTAAACACTGATTGCTTTTTAAATAGCTAACAAATATCCAAGTTCTGACCCAAGAACAGCTTTTCCCTATAAATAGGTACATTTCTGAGGTTACTGCCATGCTTTGAAAAGCTTGTGAGGATGGAAAACTTCTTCTACCTTACTTGGAGTTGTCTCACTTCAGTCTGAAGTTTAAAAGATGCATTTTTGCCAAACTATGGCAAACATCTCTGGCAGGTCAGTTATGCCTTAGGGATACATTACCATATATTCCCTTAAAAGGTGGACTCTGTCACAAAAGTTGTGTTGTCCCAAACCAGCAGCAACACACAGTGACAGCAGCAAGAGAGGCGCCACTTACTTTTCATTAATGGAGTTGATCAGCTCATACCAGATTCTGTGCTAGTGCTGAAAGCCAGCTTCCCACTGAATTTGGTGGAAGACCAAGAACATGGTGTCTCAAGTCTCTGACAAAACCTTTGTAACTACAGAAGTTATAAAGGCATACAAATTTTCCTGAGGTGTAACTGGTTTGTTGGTGTTAGTCTAGATATCCATACAAAATGCATATAAATCGATGGTTTCTTCCTTCAAGGGGATCTTAAATGGGTGACAGAGCAAATTTTCAAGTACTGTATTCAAAAAAGATTAATATAAAGAGGATGGGGGTGGTGGAATTTATTCTTCAGGCTGGATATGAATCACACAGCACAGGACCTGTGTCATTTCTGTAGGTGCTATGGGAGCTAAAGAAGATCATTCACCTTTCTTCCTTTAATTTTCATGAATGAATACATAAAGAAATGTAGCTTAGCTTTCACACTTTAGAGTTTGAAATAGGTTTTATATTCTTCTTAGTATTTTTAAAATCCAAAAGTATATTATTTTTTTCTTCAGTATAAATATTCAATAAATGTCAATACCAATGCCACAATAAATCATAATCGGGTGGTCAAAATGTTCAGTGTTTATTAAAATAAAATATTGTATCTATGTTCTTGTTTCCAGGGGCTACTTCTTGAGCAAATCTATTTGTTTATAAGTAAACCTATGTCTGGATCTCATTTCTTAAATGTTCATGGGGATATTTTTGGTGCTCTGCAGGGCTGGAATGACATCTACAAAGTTTATGCTCTCTCCTTCCTGAATCCATATACACTGCTGTGAAAGAAATAGCCACCTATTGTGTCATACTGTCAGGATTTATCTGGCTCAGAGTTTGTAAACAGGTTTTGGTGATGTCCAGTGCACCAGACGACTCATAGTGGGTTGTAAACTCGACTCAGCCTTGGATTGCCTTGAGGACTCATCTCAGCAGAGACAGCCCATGGGGAGCAGTGTAGATGCTCAATCCTGACTTTTCCTGTAAGCAGGGACTAAACAGACCTGTGCTGCATAATTCAAAGAACTGAAACCAGGTTAAGCCTTGAATTCCTTCAACAAATAGTATGCCCTGAGTCCCAATTAAGCCACTGTTCAGTTGCCTAAAAGTAAGATGAAGGTAAGTGGGAGAGTTTCCGTTTGGTTTCAACTGGACCCAAACAACACAAAGTTATACAACCTCACCCCTGGATAAGTGAAGATAAGGGGTAGCACTGCTAAAGACAAACACTCCAAGTGGCATTATCCACACCAGTGTAGTCCTTTCCATTGTCATGCAGATCAGGGAATAAAAGCCCTAAGATTCATGTTGAGAGTTGGGAGTCGCTTCTTCAACTATGCAGCTGGCAGCAAGGAGACCCTTCCCCCTTGGCCAGGGTGTTGTCTAAGGTAATGTATGGAGAGCCCTTACCTGGGTAAGTGACTATTTGGTATGCTTTAAGGCTGCAGTTGCAGGTGACTGGTGTGTAGTATTTAGTGTGATTGTGAGTTGTGAGAGTGAGTTCCATGAATCTCCTCTGGTTGTAAAAGTGAGTTTTGTGAATTGTCTGCAGATGGCAATAGTGAGTTTTGTGACTGTTGAGGCTGTAATGGCGCATTATGTGAATCCCTCATGGTTGTAATAGCGTAGTCTTGCTTTTAAGCTGCAGTAGTGCATTTCTGCGTTATATCCATAAAACCTCCAATAGTGACGTATTGAGTCTGCATGTAGTGTTCAAATAAATTGTTTGAACCCTGCAGCCAGGTGTCTTTTCACCACACACACCTCTTGGTATCTCAAAACTGCTCCTAGTCTGAACTGGCAGAGTCACAGAAAAATACCTTTAAGATCATCGAGCCCAGCCATACCTGTATCTCTAAGTACCTCATCTACCTGTCTTGTAAACACATCCAGGGATGGTGACTCAAATCCCTCCCTGGGCAGCCTGTTCCACACCCTGACAACACTTCCAGTGAAGAATTTTTTCCTAACACAGGAAAATACCTGCGTAGCTTCCCACGGCACTCCCAGCCCTGCTCGGGGTTTGGAGCAGCACCAGCCTGGAGGATTGGGGATGGCATGCAGTATCTGAACAGCAATTGCATGGAACCCACTCACTCAGCATAAGGAAGTACAATGGACTGCCAGGATTTGAGTCAAGATGGAAAATGTTCTAAATTCATATAGGGTTGTCAAGGGAATTTCTCCAGTCTCTGCCAACTCTACACCGGGCTCTGCAGGAGTCTGAGATAGCTCAGTTCAGAGATCCAGCTGCTGCACAAGCACTGTGATGTGGTGGTGTATGAAATGAACCTTATCTGCACCAGTCAGCCCAGTCAGTTCAGTGATGTTGGTGACAGACAAGTCCTATGGAATTACCAGCCACTTCAGTAACCCTCACTGGGCTGCAGTTTGTCCCCGATCCTTCAGAGACACATTCTTCAGTAAATGCAAGTTGTCACCAAAAACCTGTGTTCACACAGACTTATCACATAATAATATGAATAAGTATCAGACACAGAGGCTGATAATGCCACCTTTATCTCATCATTTCTGAGGAAATGCTAAAAGATCAGACAACAAGTCAGTAGTCAGTAGGGATTCCAACACAGAACACTGACAAGGACTTTGTCTGAAAGTAGTTCAAGAATTAATTAATCTAAAAACTGTTGCAAGTGGCTGAAACTATAGAGTGGAAAAAGTTCAGTGAATTGTAGATATATACAGTACACTTCCATACTTTTTACATAAAATAATATACTGGCTGAAAGAGTAGATTAAAAAAAGAAATGCATGCCAGGTAAGGAGTGTGTGGGTACTTGATCAGCACAGGCTTTCCAAAGTGGTAAGTCATCCCTGGAATTCCAAGATGAAAACCGGCAATCCTTTAATAACATGGCACCCTGCAGAAACCATGCCAGTCTCTGTGCTAGGTGCAGATGTAAGTCTGCTGCCGTGAAAAGCCTTTGCATCCAGCTACTTTAGGGGCCAGGGCAAACACCAGACCTTTGGGTTGCTGGGCACAGCCATGTTCTAAATATCTGGTTTTGTTTGTACGTAGCACTCCAAACGTGTAGGATAATGAGCCTACATGGAAAGAACTTCAGAAGTGTTTGTTTTTTTTTTAAAGAGAAAACCAGTGATATGGAGTTTCCCTTCTCATCAGTAAGAGGGAAACACCTTTGTCCAATTTTTAGTTTATTTTTTTGTTTGACAATAATGAATAATGCAAATGGTTCTTTCATAACGTTTACTGTATTCTTGTCTTTTTAAAACTAACAAAGGAACAAACAAACCAAAAACATCAGGAGATTATGTCTGTGCTAAGATGGAAGAATCCAAATTGTTTCCAGAATTCTGGATCTGGAGTAAGTTTCAAGAGTATCTGATGCAATGGGACTCTTCATCTGCACTTAAAAAAAATAGGCCAGATTTGTGTAGCTATGCCAGTGCTCACAAGCTAAAGATCTGGGCACAGAAAGCTTCAGAAAGGCTCTGAAGATTAAGCCTGGAAGGAAGATAAAACTGCCAGGGGTGCTCGCTGCATCTCTTCTATTATCCCTGTTATTCTGCATTGTTCTCATGCACAGAATTTATTTAAATTCATTAGAGTACATAGTTGGGCAACTGCTAGTCTATATGAATGTGGGTTTGTTTGTGTATAAAAAGCCTGAACATCTGTTCGTAGGCCATAATAAATGTAATTGCTCCTCCTAGACCCATGATCTTCCTTCCAGCTTCAACCAGTGCACAGGAAATTATGAAAGTCATGAATGTTGTTCCATCCAAAACAAGGGAGTATTTCCACTCAAAATTATAGTATACAGCCAAATAGAAAAGGATTCCCTAATAAAAGAGAGGCAGGACATTTTCAAATGCAAATCTGTTTATGCCACCCTCTTGAGCAGAGTTATTCCTGATCGTAGGAGGAGTGGAATGCACATGAAGCCACATGCATTGTCCTGCTTTACCAAGAGGTTTATCTACTAAGGGCACACCATTTCCTCCTAATCCTCAGCTTGATTTTACTCTGCAGTGCCTGGATAGAAGCTGTGTTGGAGAGGAGAATCTTGTTGCAGAAGGGAAAGGACATGCCCAAAGCGGGGAAGCTTCCCTGGGACAGCAAATGTATTTGGGGTTGGACTAGATAACCTTTGAAGGCCCTTTCCAACCTAACGCGTTCTGTGATTTTGTCCAGAGTATGGAAGAAGTGAAATCAGAAGTACAAACACTGTGATCAGAGAAAGTTGTGCAAAGTTATTGCTTTATTTGAAGGGTAATGAAAAGTGAGCAATTTGCATATAACACTGCCATCAAGCCACATGATTCCCTATTGGTTCCAGCTACCAAAGGCAAGAGAAGACCCTTCTAGGCCACCAGCAAGCAGTATCCTCTGACTCCTAGACATATTTTGAATCCAAGTCATGGTTTGCCTTTTTAGAAAGATGATGATGACTATGGCAATAGGAGCAGAGTAGAACCTTAAAGTTCATTTGCAAGGGAAAAGGAGGACTTTAGACCAGTCATAGCACAGAGAGATTTAGGGTATGTGTGAGATTGTTAAATATTGTTAGTGGATACTTGAATATAATTATCTAAATAAAAGACATGTATCATTACCTTTAAGAAACAAAAATACAAATACAGTGTGTAGTTAAAGAGTTACTCTCCCTGAATATTGAAATCATGGTCAGTGTAAAAGGGGGCTAGTAGGGAAGAGGTGATGCTGCTCCAGGTTGTGCAGCATGGGGATAGCATGGCTTCATGATGTGTCTGAATATTGTGGTCTAAGTTTTATGGTTTGGTGAGCATTGTGTATCACCAGTTTTGCATATTCTATTAGAAATACTGTGGTTTCCCTTTCCCTTTGCTGCTTCAATAAATAGGCCCTACCCCAACCCATGTCATTTGCTTTTGTCTCCCTGTTCTCCTCCCTGTCCTGCCAGGGGAGGAGTAAGTGAGCAGCACATGGTTCTCAGCTGTTGGCTATAGCTAAACCACGAAAGTCCTTTTTAGTGCCCAACATGGGGTTTGAAGGGTTCAGATAACAACAGATCTTATCAGAATGTGTTAAACCCAAAATTGTGTTAGGTATTCATTGTATTATTGAAACAGTCACTGGTCAGATTTGTGTTGTGTTTGGCCGTATGTCTGTGGTATGTAGATTTATACTTTATGAATTTAGTTTTTGTTGCAATATTCATCACTTCTGGGAGAGGGATCTGGATTCGCATTTTTCTGTATGGTGTGATATCAGATGGTGATAGGATAACATTAATGGTCATGAGTTTAACCTGGAATTTGTATGAGGTCTTGCTGTCCTGTCCATACTGCAGATCACATCTCTTTGAATTGATTAATATTGCACCCAATGTACAAGATAGATGGGGGTGTGTGTGTGTGTGGTACTTTCTCCCAGTCTTTCACCTCCTCCACTTTTGCCTTCAGGCTGGTTATAGCAGGTTTTGAGAATTTTTAATCCCCTGGGATTTTCATCCTAGCACGTTCCTATTGTTATGACCCCTGAATTTGTGTCAAGTCCTGTTGAGAACTACAACATATTGTTTTAAGAATAGTACCCAGAGATTTTCCCTGAGGCTGAATAGTCAGGAGTGGCATGTATGTGGGAGAGTCTGGGCAGGTATCTAGTGACCCTCTCACTCCCAATGTTTTGGAACTTCATTCCTGAAACACTTCAGGATCCTGATAAAATGATAAAATATTTGAAAGGAAAACACTGTAGCTATTCCAAGAAAGCATGAATCAACTGCACTGTGCTGGGCCCTGGCTACTATCTGCCAAATGCTGCTCAGAAGTAGGCAGTACCATCATGTGGAGGAGAAGGACAACTGGGTTTATGGGTTGTGTAGATCCAAAGGCCTGGCATGGTGATCAGATACATGACTTTAGATCAGATCCATGGTAATAGTACTTTGTTGAAAAGGAATGAAAAATATGTGTGTGTTTTGACTATCCATAACTGGATGTATTTAATCTCATCTCTCTGCAAAGGATAAAGTTTGAAGCAAAGAAAAGCATTGGCACTATAATAATAAGATTCATTGATGGTAGAATATCTACCTCTTCTTTTGGTGCAAATAGTTTCATTTTAATGGTAACAGACAAGGTATTTATATATCTATTTGGTCATGCACGTGTGATAGCAAATATACATTTTTCCCTAATTATCATTACCAACTAATGATAAGAAAATCCATTTCTCCAGATTAAATGCTGCATATTGGGAAATATATATCAGGCAATCCTGAGATGTATTTGTTCAAACACGGGGTGAGATTAAAAGGTGAAATTAAACTAGAGAAAAAAACCCAAATCTAAACTACAGGGTTTTTTTTTTTTAGTTCAAGAAAGTATTCTGCTTAATTTTCAAGTTATTTTATCCTTTTTCATTTTCTGTTGTAATTGATTGGTTTGATAGGACCAATGCATTTCTGAAACAAAACACTTCCTAAAAATAAAAAGGAAAAGCTCTTGAAATCCAGCATATTCCCTCCATATTTTGCATCTGAAAATAATTTTGACATTCTACTTCCTATCATAAACACTTTGGAATACCTGTTTCCAAATATATACTACCATAATTGTAGATATTCGCCAAAAAAAAATGTCACACAGTTGCACTAGGTATTAAAACATGCCAAATTGTTCTGTTTTGCCTCCTTCTGAAATATGACTTATGATGATCAACTCTAAGAGTGACTATAAAAGCAAGGAAATGGACAAAATTCAATAGTGCACTTGCTGCAACTGAGATGGTTTGTAATTTCATTTAAACTCACTTCTGCAATCTTAACCATAGTGGACAGTATATTTTTTATCACAAGCTCATTAGTGTCAATGAATGTCAACATGCTGCAGCAATCACATCTTTACTGCTTAAATTACAGGTGTTTTAAAGGCCTGAGAGTATGACACTCTGAAGTCTTTTCAGATTGCAATAACACTGGAGACCTTTAAGTGCCTTTAAGAATCCTGTATTTTTAATTTTTATTCTGTAAGACTCTCTTCTGTAGCTAAAATAGTAATGACCATGATCCTAAGATGCGATACCAAGGACCATGGAACATATTCTATCAGACTGAACTGAGAAGTTGAACTTTGCTGTTACCCTATCTGCACCCAGATATCTGGGTATCAACAGAAGTACAAGCTGTCGCAGTAGTACAACATCTTTCTGCTTCTGGTGGCTTTGAGACTGGTTTGCCTGAAGGGAGAAAACTTTAGTGTGTTTAGTATTCCAAAAGCCCCGAGTACCTTCAGTTTAACAATGCAATAGTGGTGCTGTCGGAAAAGTGAAGGGCACTTTTTGACTTCTAGCTCTTAATGCACACAGAAACACTTTACACTGTCCTGCCTGGTCACCCACTTTGTCCACACACACACAAAGAGCAATGGCTATGTGACTGAACATTTGCATTTCATAAAGCCACAGGAAAATAGCTTTCTGTTCCATCTGGTGGCTGAGTCATAACAGAGAGAATTGTGAAACTCTCACCATGAGATTCAGAGATTTGATCCTGCTAAGGTCCAAAAGGAATATAAATTCCCATGAATGCATAGTGTAGTTATGCATCTTTGAAAGACACCCGGTCTGCTGTTTCACTTAGCAGGGTATCCTGGTTTTGACTGGGAAAATAAAGCTATCTCCTGCAAGCTCAAAGCTAGCAACTTCTCCATGGAATTTTATGTTTGAGCAAACATAAAAATCTCCCCACAACAGCTGTTGAATCAACCTGATGGAAACTAGATAAAAATCTAAATATAGATTTTTACCTGGTTCCTACCAGGCTTGTTCAGCACTAAGCCCAAACATATAAAAAAATTTATGAAATCCAAAAATTTCTGGGGCTTGTCAGCTGAGTTTGCAATCAGCAAGAGCAGAAACATTTTCCCTTCTTCCACTGAGCCTTTACAAAAGCAACTTAAGCTTTGCCAAGAACACCTGCCTTGGTAAGATTTCCAAATGCAATTAAAAAAGGCTGAGTAGCTTTGTCTTGCTGTGATTGGGGAGACTGTGAAACCGAGCAACGAATAATAACCAAACACATAGCAGGTTTGAAAGTACAATCCAGAACTTCATCAACTCCTAACATTTAGTTTTAACAGGTTCCGTCAACAGTTACCAGGGTATTTGAGATGCCTCATTTCCAAGCAAGGTCAGAAATACCCTTCAGTTTCTACCCTTGTTGTTATTTGACATACATACTCTATAAATGCATGTTAAAATATAAAATCACTCACGTTGAAGAACTTTCTTCTTACATCCAGGTCAAAATTTCCCCTGAAGAAACTTGTGTGAATTGTTGCAGCATGCTTTTTCATGAGGAAAGTACCTCCATCTCCTCTATGGCAATCTTTGAAATATGGCTGGTTTTTATGCCTTTCATAGACTGGTTTAGAGTCCTCTACACCCCAGGGCTTCTCTTCTCTAGATTTCACAAACACAGTTCCTTTAACCTTTCGCTTTAACTTCTAACCCTCATGTAGCTCTAATTGGTCAATCTTCCAGCCTGATGAGGTCTCTTTCTAGGAGGTTTCTTTTCCAACCAGAACATCTACCTCGCCTCCCAGCATGATGTCATCCAAAAACTTGGTAAGGGGACGTTTAATCCTGTCATCCCGATAGGATATCGAGTATTATCCGAGTACTATTGAATATTCTCAGGTACAAGTTCTGACACCTGAAGAACTGCTCCATTGATTAGCTGCCAGTTTGACTCTGAGCCATTAACTACCAGACTTTGAGATCAGGAGTTCAGTCCATTTTCCACACAGACAATGGTCCACCAGTCTAGTCCATACCAACTGGTCACCACGGACATGATGAAATTTCAGGTGAAAAGCCTTGCTAAAATCAAGGAAAGTGAGGTTCACAGCTCTTTTCTTGTCCATGAGCAAGTTGTGTTAATATAGAAAGTATGCTGGTCAGTCAAGGCACAATCCACCCTTCCTAACTTCCTGTTGGTTTCTTCCAGGCAACTTTTTCTCCTTTATGCACCAGCAACATAATTTTGCCAGAGACAGAAATGTGTCTGACTGACTTGGGGTTTCTCAGTAACTCTCTTTTGTCTTTTCATTGATGAGCAAACATTTACCCTTTTCCAGTCATCTGGGACTTCCCCAGATCCCTGTGGGTGTTCAAAGATAACAGAGGGACTTTGTAATGATACACACAAATGCATCCCATTCGGTCTTCTCTGTCCAACTTGTTCAAATGGTCTTTGACTCAACCCTCTTTCCCTGAAGGAAAGTTGTAATATGATCTCAGGAAGTAATTGATCTTGCTTTTTTCTTAGACAACAATTGGTGCCTTTCTGTGTATGATTTTGTGAACTTTGTTGATGGTTGGTTCAACTTGTTATACTTCAGCTAAAGAGAGAGGTCAGAGAAGAGGATCACCATGTAAATTGATTATCTTGCCCTGTAAATATTAACATGCACATAGAAGTTTAGTGAGGGATGTATTTCCCTCTTCCATTCCTGATTCAGAATGCAGCAGTGTCTAACTACATTTGCTATCATGGTGTTTCAAATATCCTGATAACTACCTAAGTAGAGCAATTTTCCAACTTTGAACTGTTTTTACCAAAAAAATGGAAGTTAATAAAATCCAGCACTTATGCTGCATTCTTCTGCCTCAAACATGAGTCATGAACCAACAGGGACTGTGTGGTGAAAAGGCACTGCTGGACTCTCAGTTGTCAATTTTTGTTAGTTGAATGATAAATAAATACACAAGCAATCTGTAACATGCACAAGGATGAAAGATCACCATTCTGAGTAAAAGGTTTTAATTTAGGTGTGTCAGAGACAGGGGAATGTAATGAGGTCCTCTGTAACAAACACTGCAGTAATAAAGCAATTCAGACCAAAAGTCCAGAGTTAATTTGGAACACTGAGAGTAAGATGCCACGCTCTGATCAACAGATAGGCAAACTCCATTAAGGTACCAGGCCTGCAAGCTCAGCAAATCTCTCTCTTTTGATCTGGCAGTGCAGGCTGTTCTGCTGCCTGTTTTGTACTTGCTAGAGAGCAAAGTCAGCAGTTCCAGGAAGCCCACAAGCAGCTTGCCTGAATATGTAAGAACCTAGGAGTTAGGGGGTCTGGACTCAAACTGTCATTTTCTTTGCCTAACGAGATGATATCTCACAATTCTTGAAGAACAAAAAGGATGGGACCATTGGGAGGCAACACCAGCATAAGTGGATATCATACCTGGTGGAGGAGGGTAGACAACTGAAAAAGTATTGCCCATAGTGGTGTTACCATGATGAATGGAAAGTGTTAGAAGAAAATTAAAGATGAAGGTATGTACCTGCTAGAAGGACATTGTAGTATCCTGCGTGGTTGTGGTGTTTTGTGTAGTAAGTGGTGACCTACCTGTTCAATATACAGTTCATCTACCTGGTAAACTCAAGTAGGTTTTCCCAGTTTAAAAAAATGTAGCAAGCCTGTCTGTTTAAGCCATCAGGACATGGAGTGATAACTCATGGTTTTCAAAACAATTTCAACAACATGTGAGCAGTCTCCTCCCTTGAGGAGCTGCACTGATACTGATCTAGTGCTCTGGAGACTGGACAGGAACTAGGACTCCAGGGAAAAGCAATGATTGAACTTCTGCCTGACCATTCCATTTCAGGGGTGGGAAAGAATTCTATGTAAAACAAGATATGCATAATTCTTACCCAAACACAGTATTTTCTTTCTGAATTCTCACTCCAATCTGAGTATGGAGAGGCATACACTGATGCTAAGAAAAAAATATCCAGTATCACAATATTATTAAAAGCAGCACAACACTAGCAATCAGAAGCACCCACTAAATAAATAAATTAATAAAGATATTAAGCATGGGAATATTTTAGCCTCCTTCATGAGAAAAATGCTGGTTTTAAAGGATAGCACCAGGTTGAAAAACAGTGAATCAGCCAACCAAGGTTCAATGCTAATGAAGAGCAGAATTTATGAGCTCACATAGTAATATGAGGCTTGTACCTCATTTGCTCAGAAGGAATTAGAAAAGAAATCCCAGCCCACAGTCTCTGACTAGCGCTCAGTAAAATATTTTCACTAGTTTTCCTGTAGTAACAAAACCTATTTTGACAACTCCTATATAAGGATTGAAATGCTGAAAATATTTTAAAGTATGCAAATCTTCCAGTTTAAAAACATGACATTACTTTTCCTTCTTCATCTAATGCTTTGTGTAATGGCATCCCATTTGTGTCACTGAGGTAAAAAATAGACTTACTTTAATTATGATATGCCTTTTAACTCTAAGAGCACTTGAAAAAGATCTACCATAAAATATTCTGGGGGAAACATATGTGTGGAAAATGTTGCTGAAGCTTTGCAATTCCTTAGTCACTGGAGCTTATTAATAAGTAATGAATTGGTTTTTTAACTCTGGTTCTTTACAGCAATTTACAGTAAAGCATAGAACAAGCCTCTCCTGTGACTTGATAAGCTATAATTAGGCTCACAATTTGACCATCATGTCTGTAAGAAATTGTCCTGGTTTCAGCTAGAATTGAGCTACTTTCTTTCTAGCAGTGAGTGCAATGCTGTTTTTGGGAGTTAGTTAGGCTGAGCGCAGTGCTGGTCACACACTGATGTTCTAGTTGTTGCCAAGCAGTCAAGGACTTCTCAGTTACTCATATTTCCCCACTAACAAGAATGGAGGGGACACAGCCAGGATAGGTGACCTGAATTGGCCAAAGAGGGTATTCCATGCCAATTATGTCATGCTTAGTATAAAAGGGGGGCTGGTGGGGGGAGGAGGAGACAGCTCCAGGACACGCGGTCTTGGGGGAGGTCCAGTTTTCAGGACAGCTCTGAGCTGCACAGCCTGAGTTGTGCAGTTTGGTGAGACACTGCCTTGTGCATCACCAGTTTCATCTATTTTGCTATAAAGTCCTGTTAGTGTGTCTATCTTTCTGCTATCCCAGTAAACTATCCTTATCCCAACCTGCGAGGTTTCGGTTACTTGGGTTTTTCTTCTCCCTCCCTCTCCCCTTCCCTCCACTGGCCTCCACTCCCTTTTAAAGAACAAGTGGCTGTGTTGTGCTCAGCTCTCAGCTGGGAAAAACCACAACAGAAATGCAGAAAGATCCTTCCCAGCTAAATAAGACAGACTATTCTATCTCCTCAGGGCAAAGAAAGAATTGTGGGACCAGATGTCCCTGGTTACTGCGGGGGGGGGTTGGACTAGGTGACATCCAAAGGTCCCTTCCAGCCTTACACATTTTATGATTCTACGATTCTGTGATTGTATGTAAACAAGCTATTAGCTTCTTGTGCTGCCATAGCTCCTCAAAATGGTTCAGGAATGTGATTTTTTGATGCCTTTTGGTGGAAAACCCTGGTTAATTGCATAAAAGAAACACACCTTAATTCTGAGATGATGATTAAGGATGCTGGTGAGACCACAAGACCCATGTGGATTAAGCAGTCAGTCTATCGAATTTGCTGGAACTTCACGAAGTCATGACAGCATTGAACGAGTGAAGCATTTTCCTCTTAGAAAAGAAAATAGAAAAATCTGGCTAAAAATGTATTTGAAACTGTTCTAGCTATGAAAATATCCTTCATTCAAAAATAAAGCTGTTCAGGTAGAGGATATGTGGCAAATCTTCACCTGCTCTCATGGCCAATGAAGACATGAAATTCATGCCACTGGAGCTTACATTTTAAGAGCTTTCATATTTCTGTGGGTTGTCATTTGTTTTCTGTACTTTTTGAAAATTTGCTGAAGTAATTTAAATAAACCAAGAAAACAAGAGTTGAGGTTAGAAACAGAAAATACTGAACTTGCAACTAGCACAGAGGAAAGATCTTTCTGCATTTCAGAAACAGAAAAAGAAGAGAAATTGAAGGCTTGCAAGGAAAATAAGATAAATACAGGGATGCAAAATGCTAGTAGGATGTGAAGTATTTCTCAATGAATCACTGATAAAATTGTAGCAATTATTGTAAATTAAAGATGCACATGAATAACAACTAGTGATCAGGATTTATCATACAACACCAGGAAAACCAAAAGCCTTCAGAATGGAGAAGATCTAAAAGGATGGAGAAAATAATAATCGGTTGAGGATAGAGTTAAACATTGGTTATCCTTAGCATTGTTAAATATTCATCCACATTAATTATGTGTATGCAAGAAGGACTGAAAGAGGACAATTATGTCTAGAGTTGTTAATTTTTATTTGCATCTGTTCTCCAAGGTTGGTTGTGTTTACTAAAGACAATTGCTTTAATTTGCTGATTAATGATATAAGAGGGTGATTGGCAATGAACACCAGTGTTATAAAGCCTTTTTGAAAAAGCAGGACATATGAAATTGATCAGTGGATATGAAATAAGGAGGTGAGAGTTAATGTGATGTGTCCTGAAAGTTATAGTCACTTGTATTACTAGGACAAAAGGGCAAATGGTTGTATTTTATTTCTGGTCATCTTCACATTTTCTGTCTATGATAAGAACCACAACAGGGACAAAAATTTACAATATCTTTTACCACAAGGATAGTTGCAAAGATATTATATAGTTCACCAATGGAATATCACAGGGAAGTAAGAAGTTACTTCTACTTTCACCCTCTCAAAACCTTTTGCTGGAAGACAAGGACCTGATTCAGGAAAGAGTTTTCAGTTAACTTTGACACAATCACTGAATGTAAACAATCACATGTTTTTAAAACCTTTTTACAGATCCCATACATATTTATACATCACAACTTACTCCTCCAAATCATTACGTGATTTACCAAAATTAATTTCTGAGCAAATGTCTGGATCTCATTAATGTTTCTCCAAGAGTGACAAAAGGAAAAATTAGAGTGAGCAGTGTGTCAAAACCCACTCTTTAAGAGGTTAAAAAAGTACTTGATACACCTGCATACTGTGGGTCTCCCAGTATCTCCCTGTGACTGCTATGTACATCCAAAGAAGACAGGATGGTTTCTCCACAACGTACTGCAGAAAAATACTCACATCCCTGACATCCTTGTGCAGTGCTGACCACGCTTTCCAGAGTTGCTCACATAGCGAGCATGGACACAGTAGGTTGAATATTACACCATGATGTGGACACCAACCCAAAATAACTCAAAGAAAGGAGTAGAAAAGAGTTGACAGTATCCTACCCTGAAGACACTAAAGGCATCTTAGCTCTACCAACAAAATCACAGCTTTCATAAAAATGAGGACGTCTTTCTATGTAAAATTTTCCATTTCTTTTTGTACAGATGAGTCTGATTTTCTTCCAAATGAAGGAAAGCCCAAGGAATCAGTGTGGGTTGTAAGAACAGCATGGATCACAGGAGACACGAGCTCATGGGGACACTTGATGAATGGTCACTCTGATTCACACTGTGGTGGGTTGACACATGCTGGAGGTGAGATGCCCACCAAAGCCTTTCTGTCACTGCCCTCCTCAGTTAGAGAGAGGAGAGAAAACATGAAATTCTTGTGGGCCACGATAAAGGCAGGCAGAGATTACTCACTAATTATTGTAAAGGGCAAAACAGACTCACCTCTGTTTGTATTCAGGTTTTTGTCTAAGAGTCATTTCATGTACTTGCAGTACAACAGGATAAAGGCTCCAATGCTGCATGTATCACCTCCTTTTGCTCACTCAGCCATGCTTCTGAGAAATCAGTTGGTTTTTTAACTTTTTTGGCCCATATGATCTTCTGTTCTTCTCAACCAAGTGCTGCAATAATGGAATAGTCACTTTATTCATGGGGCCATTGTTCCCTCATGGGCAATCATCCTCCCTGAAATCTCTGTAGTCACAGGAGATAAGTGAATGAGACCTGATTTTGCAGCATTTTATAGAACACAATATTCCACAATTAAATGAGAAGTAGCCCCCAGGAGTGCGCTGGTCCAGTTGTCTTCTTAAAGACATTTGCACTGCTAAGTACCTTGTAGGATTAGGTATTTATGGTGCAATAATGCCAAATGGGCATTAGGGAGCATTGCTGCCACTGGCTGTAACTGAGTAGTTAGAGACCTAGATTCTCCCTTTCTGCAGAGGAAGAACCTGAAGCTTTATATCCTGACTTTAAACGGTCATTTGCTTCAGGGAACAGCAAGATCATTGTGTTTCCTGACAAAACACCCTTCCCAATCTGTGTGCTTGGGAGGATAGCAGCAGACATTTTTCAAGGCAGCTCTGTTACTAGGCAAGTTGTCAATCTTTCACTCTTGCAAAAAGGGTTTTCTTGCAGAACACAGCAATCCTCTCTCTGTTACGGTTTGTGCTACAGCTTCAGCCTTCGGTAAGTACAGGAACACCTCTCTGCGAGGAAGAAAGAAATCACGTCTTAAATAAGGAGTCATGAATGTAGATGAGCTGCAAGTGTAGGCTTTTCTCACACTTCTGTGCCAACACACACACCTCTGAATAGGTGGGGAGGGAGGGGACCACAGCATATGGAACACCTACTGGAATTTACTGCCCAAAGCTGTAGTCAAAGCCTTTGTTTCTCTTCACACTCAAACTTGAAAGTGTCTTTAAATCCCTTTGGACTTTTTCTTTTTTTTTTTTTTCTTTTTCCTTTAACACATTTCTGATATTTAATGCACAATTTTTAGGGCAAACAAAGAAATTTGCATTTCTCAGAAAGAAAGAGAAGGCTCTGGGGGGATCTTATAGTAGCCTTCCAGTACCTGAAAGATGCCTATCAGAAAGCTGGAAAAGAACTGTTCCCAAAGGCATGTAGAAATAAGATGAGGTGCTGCTGCCCATAAATCACTCAGAGCAGTCATGAAATCCCTCCCTCTCCCATCCTCAGATATCTCCAGTATCTGTGCTGGAATTTTGCTGCGTTGGCATCTCCTGCACTGGCAGTTACCTTGGAGCTGTTGAAACACAAAGGGTCTAATAAAGAAAATGAATTTGTGGAACCAATTGTATTCCCTGCCTCACATGTCTGTCGGAGTTAAAATGACCTCCCCATGCAAATAAGGATTAGCATTTAAAGTGTGTTCAGAATGACAAGTCCCTGAATGAATGCACAGCCCGCAGCAGAAACAATCCGTATTAATGAAATGCTACTAACCATTAAGGCTAGATGACTGACTCTTTCTCAGGAAGCCAAGAGCATAGTGTTAGTCAGGAGGGATTAGGCCTCCTCTCTCCTCTACTCCCAACCCCCTTTTTTAAAAATTAAAATCTAAATAATCATTGTAAATTAGGTTATTTCATAAAGCATGAAGAATGCAAGCAGTACGCATGGGCAATACCGCTAACGTTAATTCATATCGGAACACTGACCCTCCAGAGCTCATGGCTTATGGGATTTGCAGAGCTGTGGACCTCAGCTCTTGCTTAATGATTCACTATCTCCAATTACTCCTTCCCAGACCCAGAAGAACCGTGTTTGGTGTGTAGTCCTTTGCTTAATTACAGCTGTTTCATGGACAATATGAACACCATTTTACAGTCGTTTACAAAAGCCATTAAAATACATACAGCCATGACTGGAGTTGCTGTAAATCATCTTCTGTGATAAAGAGCATGTGCTGGGAAAGGTTTTAGCAGCATATGGCAGAAAAGTCTCCAATCCTCAGCGTTGCAATTTCCCCAGTGAGGAGGTGGCCTACATAAAAGCCTTTCTAGAGACTTCAGGAGGCTTTGGGTTAGTCAGTCTTTGACTGAATGGTGGTGTAGGTACAAGAAATAGGCTGAAACTTAAGTGTGTTATGAGAGGGCACCACTTAGAACCATGTTAACTGATTAACTTCTGGGAGTATTTGATGAATAATACTTGCTCACTATTTAAAGACAGAATAGATGAATGAAGCCTCTTACTTGTCCTTAAACATTCATGAAATTAAACAACCTTTAATGAACTTCTGGTTACTGGCTCTCATTTGGGGAAAATTTATATAAAAAAATGAAAAATCATGGTGGAAACGTTTGTCTCATGAGGGTCAGTGAAGAAGCATTTAATTGATTATGTACCTATTGCCTCAAAGAGACAACAATTTCACACACAGTATTATTAGTGAACGAAATTTCACAGATTGGTGAGATTATTTCTCCTATCTGACTGAAAAAACAATGTAAGATATGTAAATAAAGAAACATTGAAATAGTTTGCCAATTTTTTTTTCCTGTGCACACTACTGAAGGGACAGATATTTTTAATAGAATCTGTAATTTGGTTTCTGATGGAGCAATTCCTATTACAAAGTATAGATGAGCTGAAACTAAATAAACACCAACCCACTCTGCCAAAAACTGTCACTGGAATGACACTTTTAAAATGGGAAAAAAAATCCCTTCAATAGTTTTGATATATTGCATAAGAACTTTTTAACATGATATTGAAACAACACATGCATATATTTAGCATATCATCGTAACAATTTATATATTTAGTACCAAATTATGATAAATTGATAAAACCCTCAAAATTCTATCTTTAAAATTCAGTTTCAGATTTGATAATGACAAGTGCAGGTAGAGCTTTGTTTATTTATTTAATGACAAACATCATTGAAAGAAACCCAGTTGTGTTTATTTCACTAACATGCAGGTGAACAACACAGAAGAATGATATCTTAATTTTCAACAGTTATCAACATTTGTTCTTACCCATGGCATGGCAAAGCAGTCACGATGGTTATCAGAGGCAGACAGGTTCATGATGGGCAAGTGTTTTATATGTTGAGAAAGAGATTTTCTGCCTTAGGTACACTATTTTTTTGTGTCTCAAATTGTCCTTTGCAAAAAAAGAGCTGCTCCTGACTTTGAATATGTAGTCATTGAAGACTTTTCCTGAAGTGATTTCCTCTAACTGACTCTCATCCTGCCCCAGAATTAAAATACAGTCTCTCAGATAGTTCTGCCGTGGTCTGCACAGCAGTTGGGGTACCTGAAATACGGTGTGTGTCTGCCACTCCAGCACAAGTTCTTTGTGGACCACAGACTCAGGTCTGCACCAGCTGTGAAGTTCTCATGGACTGTCAGGGAAAACCACATACACTATGGTGAAAGGTCTGTTCTGGGCAGGCTTCTGTCACTTACTGTTTCCAATGTACTGTTACTGAGTCAAAACATGGTTCTGGCAAACAATGACATAACCGTGAAAACATATTTGATGTCATGCTCCCACTTACTGCCAGTGGGATAAGAAGCAATACAGAAGAAGAGAAAATCTGATGCTTGGAAAAACATCTCTCTCTTTTTTGATATACAAAAGTAAGTGCAGGAATGCTTATAGGCTCTACCAGTTTTGCATGCTGCTTAGCTGAGCCAACAGCCTTTGCATATTTATGCAAAAGGATGGTCCATGAATTTAGGTGCCACTAATTCAGTGTAGGCAGAAGCTCATCTTGAAAGGCTGGTGATGAAATATTTTACCAGCACCTATCTTATTAATTATGAGATGTAATGAGGAAAATCAGACAAAGTGGAATGGATGGTTCCCCAGTGACCACAGGTAATTATTTTTTTTTGCTATAATAGAGATTGCAATCTAATGCTTTAGTAAGATATAACTGTGATTCCATCTGTGTAATGCTGATTTAGAAACTCATCAAAGCTCACTCTTAGAGCTACAGTCAGGAATCTCATTGAATGTTTGGGGGAATTACTTAGATCAACACATGGGAAAATGGTCTCAGATGTTACAAGTGCTGGCAGGAAGACTGTAAGTGTGTTACCCTTATCCCCTTCCATGCTTTTCCTTCTAATAATTAACTTCATTATGTTTACAGAAATGGCATATTCTCTGGGAAATTGATACTGTAAGTAGGATAAATTGTTTGTTTGCAGAGAGATTCTGGACAGTGATTGGAATTAGGTATAACAGATGTCGCATTAACATTTGGCTGCTGAGATGGCAGATGAGCAGTTACAGCATGGAAGCAGTGAAATAGAGAGGAAAGTTATACTGCATTCAGTGATATACCATAGGATTCAGGGACATTCAATAATACTCAGTCAGGTTCAGCCATTCATACATTTCCCCACCTAGCCTACCCCAATATGATAACTAAACCCCAAGTATGATGAAGTTACTGAAAATAATAATAGAAAAGCCTACAGAACACAGAAAACCCCAGCGCTCAAAAAAGCCCTTATTTTCTGCAATGATTCCTGCTTAAGAAGTACAGATACATTCCCCTATGAACAACAAAATAAACTATGAAAAAAAATGCTTAGAGGGCCTCCCTCCTTCAACAGATATACAGAAAACAATAGAAAAGAATATTGTCAGTTTGAAGGGCCCTAGAAAGATCATCTAGTCCAACTGCCAGACTTCATGGGTTACACAATATTTGGTTAAGATGCCATTTGGGTTGGCAAAAAAGCAGCTAAACCCAGGGAGCTTTTCTGAGCCGCCAGCAGCAAAATCACTTTCTTCCTGGCTCCCATGCAGAGAAAGCCAAGGAGGTGGCTGAGTGGAACAGCTGCTCCAGACTCTGCTTGTGGTGCAGGTTCAGATTCATACCTGGAGAGGGAAAAATCATAATTGGAGCACTGCCAGCATCACTGATGGCTGCTGCTATGTGCTTTTCAGTGAAAACAGTATTTTAAAAAAGCATCATTTCTGGTATTTGTAATACCTCGGACAACATAAGTACCAGTTCCAAAGTCCCTGTCGGGGATTATTCACTGCACTGTAAAAATGTGTTTTTTCTAAGACAAGAGAATGACTTCTCAAAATAATAATTCTTCTTGTTGTCCATTTTTACCCTTTTTCTCTTTTTCTTTCATCATTCCTTTTGCTTCATTGCTACTTTGCAAGACTGACTCTTTATAACTTTGAAACAGACTTGGAACAAGCTCTGTTTTTTTGCCTGAGTGCACACATTCTTCATTAATCAAAAAGATAAAAGGGGATTAAAACATCAGGTGAAGTGGACTATGTGTGTAAAGGGAAGGAAGTGAAGACAGGACTGAACAGGTACAGGAGACTCAGTGCACGGTGTGGGTGCCATCTGTGTACTCCCCAGGTTTTATCTCACATTACAGCAGAATGTTCAAGGCTTAATATTTCACACTGTATCACACAAGGACACTTACACATCAGTTGTACAGATGAACACCTTCTGCTAAGATTCCTGTTGCTGCAGATGGGATAGTGAAAAATGTTTCCTGAGTGACTGTTGCTTTACTTGGAGTTCACGGTGTCAATCATAAGGAACCTTTCAATTGACAGAAACCTGTCTTTTTCCCCTCTCTCAACATAAAGTTGCTTTTCTAGTACAGTAACTTGCACTAGGAAATCTGTGGGATCAAAGTGGTTTTGTAACCCTCTGGCAAATCAGTAAAGCCTCGCATTATTATCTTAGGAGCTTGAATAGAAGCCAGCTCATTGGCTCCTCCATCAGATCCACTGGTGCTGTGAGGATGCAAACTTTGGCATCCTCCACAGTGATGTTTCAGCAGATAGTATTCTGTCATCGATATCCCATTGTGTCTAATACCTAGAGTGACATTAGCTTTCATTTAGGTGTTTTTACAGATTTTTACCCGAGAAGGTGGATGCACAGAAGCAGAGGGTTTGAGGAGAAAGGCTAGCCTGGGCCAAGGGGAGGATTTTAATACTTTTGAGTTGATGTCTGACATCATGCATGGCAGGCTCAGAATTCCTGGTATTGCTCAAGCAGCCTATTGTGCTTGTGGTGGTTTTCTGGCAGGAGAAATTAAGTATGTAAGTCCCCTAAATGTAATCAATTACAGTTGAGTGAAGGGAGAGTGGGGGGGGTTCACAAAAAGCATGGGCAGTGCTTGTGCTCCTGGGTTTGCATATAAGGTAAGGAAACATTTTGCAGAAAATGCAGTCAGGAAAATGCAAATAAAAAGAAATTAAACTGGAGTTGGGAAGATTTATGTTGCTGGGAGATTACAGCAGCCAGAAGGCCTGAACTGTCCCAGGACCAGCAGCCAACCTGTCAAGCAATGCCTGTTGCTCAGTGTCAATTTCAGACCCACCTTGTATGTGAGAGAGACCCATATGTTAGTGGCCTTAAGATCTCAGGAGTCTCTGCAGAGCCCCTGGGTAAGTGGCTTTTGCTGGCCACCCTCAACTGTAACCAGGCAGAGTTACAGGGTTGGAAGGTTGTTGGTAATCCCAGGTCCACATGTGAGCTCTGTAACACTGGGGTAACCCCGGTGTAACCCCACTCTGTTGGGGCCTGTGCTCAAAACACAGTGGGCAGCTGACATGAAGCTCTGGTAGAGGCACCTCAGGCAGACTGAGCCCGCATGCAGAGCCTGTCCTCAGGAAGGGATGTTATTCTGTCCTGTCCTGCTCCTCTCTGCCAAGTCACATCCAGAACTTGTTTTAGGTGCTTACAAGACACAAGTGATGTGGTGATTTGGTGGGATGTGAAAGCTCTGCTAACACCCATTTTGAATGGCACGTGCAGCTGTAGCACATATATGCTCAAACCATGTCGCCAACTCTGTTCCGTGAACACTTTGCATTTCCATACCCTAAGGATCTCAACTTCAGGTATTAACAAAGGAGAACATCCAAGAGCCGCGTGGGTACCTTTGGTTCTAATAGTCTCCCCATCCCATGGAAGAAGAAGGGAGACAAGAGCCAAAGACCTTCCTGGCAGTGACAATGGCAGCTGATCCATCAGCTCCAGGGCTTCTCATAAATATTGTTTGTCTTCCAGCTTTTATTCCTAAGGGACATGACAATAAGAAGGAGGAGGAGGCACTCTGTGAGACTCCTGGCTAGAAGGCACAGCTTCTCCCTGGGCACTTCTTCCTCAGCCCCAGCACCGCGGCAGCTCAGGCTCCTTGGGGCCGGGACCCTCCTTGTCGCGGCAGGGATGCGCTGTCCCCGCATCCTGGTGGCGCCCAGGCCCCGTCCCGCCTCGCACAGGTCCGCGCACAGCGGGACACGGATGAGCCCCGCGTGTCCCGGCCCCGGCGAGACGCGGCAAGAGCGGCCCGTCTGCCGGTCGGGGACGCGCCGCCGAGCCGCCGCCGGAGCCGGAGCCGCGGAGACGTTCCTGTCGGCCCAGCAGGTGTCACCACCGCACCAAGGTCGCGACTGCCGCGGAGGCGTGACGCGATGCCGGCGCGGGGCCGGCGGGTGGCGGTGTCACACCTGCGGCCGGTGAGGCTGGCGGGCGGCGGCTGCCCTGGCGCGGTGGCAAATGCAAAAGGGCGGCTCTGGAGAGCCAACGTTTATGGGAGCCTCTTCCTGTGACCTTTGGCTGGGCCACCATTGCCGTTACTTATGGTGTCAGCAGGGCGCTGATGCCCAGGGAAGGGCCAGGGCCCTGCTGCAGTGGGTGAGCACAGGGTGAGGCCGCGAATGTTTCCCAATAAATTGCCTTGGCAGAAGATTGGGGGTGAGGGACGTGTCTTTCGGTGGGATGGCAAGTCAGAGAGGTTAGATAGCAGAGCTCAGGCACAGTGAAGTCACAGTGTGGTCATCAGTGCAGCTGAAAGGGCCAGGTTCGTGCTGATGTCATCACAGATAGATCTACACATCGACACCTCCAAAGGCTGATGTCAATCCTCCTCCATGGGCTGAATCCAAACTTGGGCTCAATTTCCTGGCAAGTTACAGTGTCAGAAATAGCACATGTATCTCCCCAAATGTATCAGGTGTGACCGTCCCTTCTCCCAGACTGCAGGAACTCTGTCAGATTTGCTTATCTCAGAAATCCACAGTTTTCAATGTACGTAATTTGTTTAAATGGGATTATCAGACTAACTCAGATTCAAACAGATGGGTTTTTTTGCCTGATCACTAGTGAAGAGAATCCTTCCTTTTTGTATTCCTCCTTTCATGGAATTAAGGCTGGATAACGAAGTAATGACGAGTCCTTTTGAAATTGCTGCCAACACAAACACTGCCAACACTGCACATGCACCCTGTGTGCACAAGATCTGATCCTTTCTGTCCTCCAGTGTTCTTGGCTCTGCACTTTTCATCCCCTGTCTACATGGAACCCTGAAATATCTCCCCTCCTCCCCCCCCCCCCCCCCCCCGTGCATTGACCATTCATTACTCAGATAATGGTTTTGTTAATTTAGGATGGCTTGTATGGACCACTAGGCTCCACACATTTTATCTGCCTTTACTGGTACTGGAGCATCTTGCAAGGTAATCTGAGATTTCTGATCAATCAGCTTTTAACAGGTGATCCTGCTCTGGCCAGGGGGTTGGACTAGATGATCTTCAACCCTTACCATTTTTGTGATTCTATGATTCTGTGATTAGTGGTTGGAAGAGTTCTGCTATTGACTCTCCTCATAACCTTGAACAAATCATATTCACCATTTTCTTCTCAGTCCCTTCGTCCATCTGCCTCCACCCTGCACACCTGATGTGCACATGTGTACAAGGGTTGCCTTCAGTAAATTTAGCCAGGTACTCACTCTGTTCAAGGACTCTGGAAACTGCTATGGTAGGAATAAGAATGTGCCTTGTTTTCTGGCAATGTGAAGACCCATGATCAAAGGCAGTCACCCCCTTCAGCACATCTTTCCAGTTATGTCCATGTCTTGCATAGTTTTGGTTGTCTTTCCATCCTGACTGATGTTTGTTGAATGTCACTATTCACAGATTCACAGATTTTTAGGGGTTGCAAGAGACTTCTGGAGATCATCTAATCCATCCCCACTCCTATAGCAGGATTACCTAGAGCAGGTTGCACAGGACTGCATCCGGACAGGTCTTGAATATCACCAGAGAAGGAGACTCTAGGACCTCTCTGGGCACTTTTTCCAGAGCTCTCTCACCCTCACAGTAAAGAAGATTTTTCTCATACACCAATCTCTTTTAACAAGGTTAAATTAACAAGCTTCTTAGGAATGTGAACAGAGTGACCTTAACTACTGCGTGTTTTATAAATCTAAAGGTGCTAGACTCTTACAGCAAAGCATATAACTGGAGTTCAGCCCAGCTCCTGATGTATAAAGGCCAGATCCTTTTGCCTGAGTGGCTCAAGACAAATAGAGAGGATTTATTTAGTCAATTTAATCTGTTCAAATGTCATGTGTTTCTCTAAGAGTGGTGCCAATTCCAGGCACTAATAGATACACACCCAGACAGCTGTTTATGCTATTCTAAGACAAACATTTACCTTTTGAACTGAAGGGGAGAACCCCAGACAAGCCCCTTTCAGCTCACTGTGCAGCTTCTAGCCAGGTAAACTGAATGAAATATATAAAGCCTTGAAAGCCTGAGAGTCAGCAAAGCTCCCTCCCTTGTCATGTGCACATGACAGGCTTTGGAGAGGTGAGCGCTGGCATTAAAGCTGATGTGAGTCCCCTGGGGAAGGTACAGGGGCCAGGGATGATCTGGTGCATCTGCCCTGTCATTTGTGAGTCCTTGTTAGCACATTCTGTTCTGTACACATACTTTCCTGGGCAGCTCTACTCAGTTTTATGTAGTTTCCTACCATTTTAGTAATTTCTATTCAGTGTTCCTACCTGCTGTTTGAGGTTGATGAAGGACTGTATCCATGTTTTCTTACACATGCCAGGTTTGATACATGTGATTTATTCCAGCCGTTTCAAGCAACATTTTGTAGAATATCTTAGCACAATATAGCATCTTACTTCAGAGATAATGTGTCTTGGACCAGGATCTTGTCTTTTACTTACTGCATCTGATGTATAGGATACTGACTGATTCTTTTTTCTAAAAGAAAGAACAGTAACAAAACCATCTCTTCTTCTGTTAGAACCCCCCAAATTAAACAACAACAAGATACACTGGAGCTTTTTAAAGCCATAAAGCATGAGAAAGGGAAGATTTGATTCAAGCATTTACAAACCTGCTTGTCTGATGACAGCTACCTTCCAAGGAGAGGGCCTGGGTAGATGGAAGATGGACTTTTCCATTTGGAAACAGAGTCAAAAGGTATTTGATTTCACAGTGCTTCATAAATAGTGCTTAGGTGCACTATTAGTAAAATAAAAAGGAAACTCAGAGTTTATTTCTATTTCCCCATGTAGGAATGTAAGACAAAGAATGAATTCCTGTGCTGTTGAAAACACACCCTTGTAGTTACAGGTGTTAAAGGCTACTTAATTCCACAGAAAACCCACTCCACTGGCTTTGAGTCACTCAGTAACACATGCTGCTGAAATTAGCATTTCCAGTGAAATACCATCTAATACATGTAATTTTTTGCTTTTCTGGTGTTCAAACATCCTTATTTCCTCCCAGCTTGTGTAGATGCAGAAAAAGGTAATTCCGTATGAAAGAAATTCTGGAAGGATACAAGGCAAGAATGTTATAAGCCACGATCCCCCAAATTCCTTAGGAACTACAATGAAAAAAATCAGAGACACTGGCAATGCCTCATTCATTTGAACATTCAGTGATTCTTCTGTAACAACCTGCATCAATCTGCATGACTGTCTTCAGTCACTTTGGGCAGGGACAAAACCTTCAGCAATACATCCAATTTGTCAGCGCTGTGGTGTGACTTCCACTGTCTTTGGTCTGTTATCAGCACTTATACAATGTTAAACAGAAGATGCAGGACTAAGCTATGAACATTTTGAAAGCAAAATTTCCATCTAGCTATGGAGTCCAGAATTTATTGGTGAGTTCACTTTGAGACTAAAATATCTCCCAAAACCTACCAAACAAAATATTCAGGCATCTATGATTATACATGGATTATCTACAGACTTTCAAGTTTTCATATAGTAGTATTTTACTCCAAACATTGCTCGTTTATGTTCCTACTTAGATCCTGTAATAGACTGAGGGGCATAATCACCAGGTTCATTAAACTGTGTTTCTGTGTTTGAAAAATTTTAAGACTTAATGTCTTGAAATATGTAAACTTAACATTTAATCGGTCTGAATCAATTTCTACAACCTATTTGCCAATCAATGCTGCAATTATGGATCAGGAAACACATCTCAGAAGCAGGTAGTAGCTTCTTATAAGTCTCTGGTTCAAAATTTAAGACTTTATGAAGAAAACTAAACAGGAGTTGATAGCCTTTTTAAAAAGAATAAACTGTCTAGAACATTGTATTTGAGAGAATGAAGGTAACATTTTATTTTCAATTTGATGCAGTCAAAGTTTCTTTACTGAATATGCTTTACATAGAAAATATGTTTAGTTTTAAGAACATATATTTAGGGTCAAACCACCACAGAGTGGTGGACCAACCTTGTCCTCCATGGTGCCACAAGTTTCCCTCCCAGCAAACCTGCTCCAGCATGGGTCTCTCACTCCCTTGCTCACCTCTGTGCCTCTGTCTCTCTCCACTGGCTGCAAGTGCTGGCAGGGGCTCCCTCCAACAGCATCTCCTGTATGTCTCCACCTGCTCCAGCGTGGGGCCTCTCCTCAGGCTGCAGGTGGGGTCTCAGCCTTTTCCATGGGCTGTGGAGGGGGGGGCACGCTTCACCGTGGGTTTCTCCACAGGCTGCAGGGGCATTTTTCACTCCAGCACCTGGGGTGCCTCCTCCCCCCTTCTCTGGCCTTGGTGCCTGCAGAGTCTCTTACATCTTCTCACTCCCTTCTCTGGGGGCAAAATGCAGCTGCCCGTGGGGGGGGTTTTGTTTCTCCTCAATGTGATTCACAGAGACACTGTCACCAGTGCTGATGGGCTCAGCCTTGGTCAGCAATGACTCCATCCTCTTCTCTCTAAGCTCTGTTTTTGTCTTTTTTCTTTTTTTTTTTTTTAATGAACAAATATATTACCACTATTTTTTTCTTGAGTTTAACATCTCTTTACCACAATAGGCAAGAGGACATAATTTGAAAAATTTCCTTTCTGCCTTAAAGCTTATTGAAGAGACCTGAAAGGAAAAAGCAGAAGTCTTGTGCCGTAATTCAATACCTCTCGCTCCTGATAACTTCAGCTTGATAACATACGCTTAAAATATTCTATAACGCGAAATACAAAAAAATATATTTTTATAAAAAGATCCTTGAGGTACATCTCTCCAAAAACAGTCCAAGGCATACTAACTTTAGTACATGAATTTCAAATTTTTTCAGAAATAGGCTGGTCCTTGGTTAATTGGGGTCAAAAGGCCAATGGCCATATTGCCATATCACTCCACAAAAAATCCCTCCCAGGTGATTTACATCACTCAAAACAGAAGAAAACTAGATATCTGAGTCACGCAAAAGACCCCAGAGAGACAGCATAAAGTACAATATAGAAGTTAAAATTGAAATTATTTCTCTTATTCCTGTCTGAACAGATCTATTTAAGCATATATGTGCTGCTTCACATCACATTCATACCATCTTGTGTTTGTTTTCTCATCACCAGAACTTGACTGCAAGGCATACATCCATTTAGAAACCTTGAAAAATCTCTTCTGCTTCAATTTCATGTCATGTCTACCAAGATGCAAAGAAGAAAACCTCCAATTTATTTGCCTCTCACATCTCCTTGTGACATTTCTGGTTCACTTTCCTGCTGCAATGTTCTTAGATGAAGACATGAAGCAGAGTTCACATTGTGAAACTTGCCCCAGGCTTTTCTCAATGATACATGATAGGCTTTTACAGGTATAAAACTGTAGCATATTGTATGAAAGCTAAAGTCAAAGAGGTCCTCTTTCAATTTGTATGAGGTTGTCTATTTTACTAGGGGTGAAAAGGTGATAAAACACAAGAGTTTTTTCTGTCATGTTCATAATTTGCATAAAACTAAGCTATGAAAGAACTAACACAGTCATACAAGGGAATGATACCTGTGTTACATACTTTTCTTATGTATCTGAGCATCTCAGTTAATGAATATATTCATTGTAAGAGCACAAACAAGATAGAAATAGTTCCTCTCCAGATTAGTGCCATCTGAGAGCACAAATGATTTACCGAAGATCACATGAGATAGTTGTGGTAGAAAGCAAAATCCTCACACCCTCAAAATCCAAAGTTCAGACCTTAACCATAGACATGCACTGACATCCAATGACATGTCATGCACTGACATCCAAAAGCATAGTTTGGAAGACTTTCTGTATTACCTGTAGGTAAGACTCGGGATCCTCAGAAATTTCTGTGACCTGATAGAGCAGGTGCCTGTTTCCATGCTATTCCTCAGAGGTCTCAGACAATCCTAATGCCCAGGGATATACACTCCTGCCCACTGCCATAAGGAGTCACGAGGCCCAGGCAGGCCTTGGGCTTTGCTGTTGCACAAGACATTGAATAAAGCTGGAGGAGTTTTCAGCCTTTAGTTTTTCATTCAAAGCAAACCCATGCTCCCAGGTGCTTTAAGCTTGTCCTGGCCTGTAGGAATTGGCTGTTTTCCTCTGCACTACCCAGTTACACTTGAACCGACAGCCTAGAATGGTTTTGAAGCAGCTCTCAGACTTTAAAGGCAAGAGGGAGCATTTTTCTCCCTCTTCTGCTTGATAGCAAGAGCTCATGTTTGGAAAAGAGATAGCTGTAGGAAAACCCTGTTTTCTACTGACTGTAATGAAACCAGGCATATTTCTCCAACTTGAGTGGTTGGCTGATGTATAATCTTGACCACACTGATGTCAAAGTTTTGCTGCTGTCCTCAGAAAAAGGAGAAATGTATCAGAATGTCAATAAAGGATCTAGGATGTGTTCTTCAGGTACAAGGAATGGTATAGAGGATATGCCATGGTGAAACACACATTTTATTTCTGTGTAATGGAGGGCTAGATAGCAGCATATAAAAATGTATAGAACCTATCAGAAAAAAATAACTTACAAAATTAAGAAACATTTCTGCCTCCAATGGCAGTCTTCTTTAGGATATAAACAGGACATAACTGTAGGCACTACTAAAGTAGTGAATACAGAGAAACTGGTTCTGTGATCTTAGTTCCAGGCATTGTTCCTCTCCATCTCCATGTGCAAACACGGCAGCTGAGGCTCCAGCATCCCAGGGATGAGCACTTGCAGAAATGGAAGCTGGTAGCTTATGACTAAACCGTGCTTCTGGAGAAATGAGAATCCTTTCTTAAAGACAGGATGACATTTATCTTCATTTCTTGAGCAACAGGGCAAACAGCCTTTTGTGGAACATTATCGGTTCAGGGATACTGGCATTTGTCTTTCAGACACTGGTGAAGGTGTCCTTTCATAGGTCAGATTGCCTAGCAGACCCTGCCTCCCAAACCTCACAAGCTAACACCCAGGTAATTGTTAAGTCCTGAAAGCAAACATCTCTAGATTCATGAATTGAAAGGTTAAATGAAATCGATGGCATCACCACACGCTGCATGAAATAAAGCACAAGTTTAATTCCTTGCAGGTCAGTGCCTTCTTAATATTGTTGTTCTGTTGCTAATAAACCTGAGTAATAGTCAAAGTACAGGTCAGAGGCTAGCAATTCTCCTCAGAGTTTAATGATCCATGTGTTAATTGGCAAATAGATTTGCTTAAGCATCCCAGTCTGACTGGCATTGTCGTTTAGCCTGAGATGACTCAAACATGCCTTCTCCATTTAGAATCACAGAATCTCCTGAGTTGGAGGGACCCATAAGGATCATTGAGCTCAACTCCTGGCCTCACACAGGGCTAGCATGCACTCAGTGCATGGGACTGAGTGCATTGTCCAGACGCCTCTTGAATTCAGCCAAGCTCGGTGCCATGATCACTTCCCTGGAGAGCTCGTTCCAGTGCTCAACCACCCCCTCAGTAAAGAACCTCTTCCTAATATCCCACCTAAACCTGCCCTGTTACATCTTCATACCATTCTCTTGGGTTCTACCATTGGTCACCAAAGAGAGGCGATCAGCACCTGGCCCTTCACTCCCCCTTGCCAGGAAGCCATAGACCACAATGAGGTCTCCCATCAGACTCTTTTTCTCCAGGCTGAACAAACCAATGCCTATCAGTGCATTATTATGAATACACAGCAACCAAAGGTATTAAACTCTTTCATTGGCTTGGTGGAATAGCAACAACATTGTAAGAAACTGTGTAAGTCATAGATATCTTTATTTATTTCTTGATCAACTAGTTTTCAAGTACACTGAATGAGTGTTGTGAGAAATAACTAAAACAGGAAAAATTAAAATAATCACAGTACATGCTACAGTACTGGAAAATAAAATTATTAGTTTAGGACAATGCCTTCCCAAGTCCACCCGTAAGCAAAAGGAAATTTGGCAAAGACAAACATTAGCTTAACAATCCATACCAGGACTTAAATAAGGATTGTAGAAGTATTTGTTGTAAGTCAGTCAGAACAGATTCTGAAGTATATTATTTTCTTAATAAATAATCAGAAGAAATGTTAACATTTTTTCTTGAAAGCAAATGTGAGAATCAAAACTAGTACTGATTTCATCTCCAAATAACACTGATATTTTATTACACAGTATCTGTTGCACAGAGCATGGAAAAAGTTACACCAAAAACTGCTTTGAATCATCCAACTTCCAGAGGGATGAGGAATAATTTGAACTATTTTCATGACCAGTTACAGAATCTGATCATGCAGAAATTACTCACATTTAGATTCCAGAAGCACCATTTTTTTCCCTTTAATCAGCTATTGCACTTTCTTAGGAGTCCTTTATAATATTACCTGTGTTTCTTTAATCTTTATTTATATCCCTGACTCATATGTTTTTAGCAATCATAATTAACAGCAATAAGAAATTACTAACTGGTTACTAGGTGCTTACTAGCACCACCATTCTCGTCCACAGCTCTCTATTTCACCATGCTGTAAAATGATAATGGCTTATTGCTATGACACATTTATTTTCCAAAGTGAAGATGGCTGCAAGGGCAGTAGGATTTCTTCCTGAGCCTTGATGAACCATCTGCTGCTATGATCAAAAGAGGCCGAATCCAACATAAGTCAGATGCCACCAATCAGAACCTGACTGTTCAGAGGGCAATGTCAATGTATCATCTGACTCCAGAGGGGTATCTATGAGAAGGGAGGTATCTTAAAGGCATTATCAGGACCAGAGAGGTCAGAGTACCCCACAGCAAGAGCTGATACAACCCACAGCAAAACTCAACCCTAAGGTAAGCAACTTTCCATTACAAGATTTTACATCTTCCCAGAAGCATTATGATTGTGCTCTCTGGTGGAAATACAATGACTCTGGATTGAGGAATGCTTTTGTATGAACCAAAAATTCTATGTCTAAAAGCTACCAAAGTGGGAAAAAAATCCAACCCAAGGAAGGATTTGACCATCTACTCTCAAGCAGAATGTTCTGAGTTTAAAATTAATTTTTCTCCTCATGCTGTGCTCAGCTCAGCTCTAATTAGAGTTAAATAAGGGTACGTTGCCCAACTCCTCTGGGAAAAGAGTACCCAGGAAAGCAGAAGATAAGACTGCTTCAAATCACAAGAGCTGCTTTTGGCTAGACAAATATAAAATTCCAGGAGTTCAGACGATACTCTCTCATATCCTTCTGCACTAGAATGACTAGCACCAGCATCACTGCCCCAGGGAAAGCATTACTGAGGAAAGAGAGCAGTATCAGGGTGATGCAGGCACCTCCCATTGAAAGACAGATGTGCCACCAGGAACTGGCACTCTATGGTAGAGGGCAATGTGTAAGATGTGTAATAGATCATAAAAACTAATGCTAAAAAGAGAGATCAATCAGCATGCCTTTTTATCTATTTTTTTTCCTTAACCAGCAGAGTAGACATGTTTTTTGTTTGTTTACAGATGGTACTTTAAGGGGATAAGGAATCACATACAAAGAGAACTCTTTACAGGAAGGCAAAATCTACTTATCCTCTGTAACTGGGTCAAACATCTCCAGTCTCACCACAACAACAGACAATGCCAGCATCTGTTTTCACTTTATCTTCTTAGATTTGTCAAATATCAGCAGGTACAATACGAGTTTCATATACTACCAGTAGGAGTTTAGCTTGAAATATTCGGTGCCATGCTGTTCTAAGACTGGTAGCAGTGCCAGACGCTCTAACAAGCATTTAATTTCAGGAAGTAAGTACATCTCCTAAGCTCCTATGGAAATAGCAACGTGTTTGCAATCACAAAACATCAAAAGTTAAATGGCACAAAGCAGTAAAAGATTAATTTTTAAAATTTTGTGACAGAGAACATGAGCATACATAAGATTAACAGACAGAAAATTCTTCAAATCCTTCTCTACTCTTACTCATTTTAGACAAATTTTTCTCACTCCCAAATGAGCACAGCTAAGTGAAGGAAGGGAAAAGGAAGGTTTATCCCCAGCAACTTAACATATGTGTACTACTAGCAGCAAAATTCTATGCTAAAAGTGTTTCCAGAAAATAGCTTCTTCCAATACACACTCCTACATAAAGACTTTTGAGCAACTCAAACTTTTCTTACTTAAGTAGCAAAGAGATCGAGGTAGGTCCCTTCCAGAGTGACCCACTGAGATCTGCACCCTGGGTTTTGAGGCCTCTCCAGAATCCCAGTTCAGTGATCTGGGAACAACTTATATTTGATAGTCTTTCCTTTAGTGGGATTAGAGAGTTTTCTTTCCATTATTCTGTGTTGGGTCTGTTCTGTCTGTGATGCTAATTGCAAAATTATCTCTCCCTGTCCTTATCTCGACCCCTAAGCCTCCCAATATATATTTTCTCCCCTGTCCAGCTGAATAGGGGAGTGACAGAGCAACTTTCATGGGTGCCTGACCTCCAGTCAGGGTCAAACCATCACACTCTGCATGCCCAATGGAAAGAGAGTTAACATTTTTTCCTCTACCATTTTCTTTACAGGTCAAGCAGATCTGCATTTGATAAGCAGGGCATGATTTCTATAATTCTATGATTTTATGACTGCACCCCATAGAAGTGACCCATGGTGGGGCAGCTAAGAATGTATCTTTCCTTTTATATGTAGAGAAATTTCATTTCTGGTAAGGCATGAATTGAAAGGGCACTCTAGCGAAATGCTGGAAGAATTAACTATTAAGATAAATTATTTTCTGAAGATTATTCCATAAAGCAGCCATAATAGATGCGGCTTCCCATTGTTTATGCCTCTGAGGTTCAGTCTTTACTGATTTGCTCAATTGCCTTGCCTGTAAATGATCATCTTTCTTACATAGACAAGGCTCCAAGTTTTAAATCGTGAAGATTGATTCTGACACCCTCCATGAAAGGGAAAGCTTGTCCGTAGTTAATTTCAATTTCGAATCCTACGTTGAGGAATTTAAACCCCTGAAAAGTAGGATTTTATTCCTATCTTCTTGACTTTTTTTTCAGATGCTGATAAAGCTGTAGGGATTTTTGTGGAAAAAAATCCTTTGACAAGCACAGTGAAAATAACTCATGATGAAGCAACTGCCCAGGTGTTTATCTACTCTCTCATTTGAAGAAAACCTCCTGGGATTTCTGCTTGAGGGCCAATGAAATGCCCTTGTTTAACTTCCAGGCCCATTTATGTCCCTGTTTCAGGTGTAATTAATGTAATATTTTGAGTGGCAGTTTTTTGAGGTGCAAAACCTGCTTCAGGGAGAGCCAGTGGGTTTGGGTTAAGATGCTGAATTCTGTCTAGAAGTAACTGCTGTAGATATAAGGTTCACAGTGAACATAGTTCCAGCAATTATAAAACAGTAATATCCAGGTGGTCCAGAGATTGCATTTGTGCACTAAGCATTGAATAACCTCAGTTAACAGAACTTGTTGGTTTAAGCTGTCAAGACTGATCATTGAGAATGAGGCAGCCATGAGAATGAGGAGAAAGCCTTTGCTAAAAGGCGTTGATGGACACGCAGAAGAGGATGATACAGATATTTGGACTGTGGGCCAGAAACATTTTCTCTTCTTGCCTTTTGTCTTGATTGCAGCTTACTATCCCCAATGTTCCTAATGGCAATGCAGACTGGAAAGGCAATGAGGACATAACTGTATTTCACTGAGTCTCTAGCTCAATAATGAAACAGTCATTGCTGTTTTCTGGATAAGGTTTCCTCATCACTTTTACATGACCTTGTAGTGCTGTATCTATCCTATATTTCTGAAACTAAATTTAAGATTTTTTTTGTGAATCATGACAAATGCCTTATTGAAGTGAACTTCTCTAACACATATACACTGACAGGGGAAACTAAATGGATTTGTCAAAAACAATACTTACCAAGTGAATGCTGACGATTACTAATTTCCTCTTACTACACCATGACCTTATAAGTCCACTAACTGCTAGAGAAATTGAAATAAATCCCCATCACACCTCCCACCCCCAGAATTATTTTCCTAAAAATAGGAATTGAGGATATTGGCTTGCAACTCTTCAGGCCTATTTTTAATTGATCCAAAAGGAAGTAACAACCCACAGATCTACAGTTAAAGAGACAGTTTGTCTGCCACTATCATTTTTATCCTCTTGTTTTATTTTTCTACCTCCTACCCACAAGTCAATATCCCACACACTCAGGCAGAAAAGCAGAGATCCTCCTCCACAAAAGATGGCATGCAGCTAAGAGTAAGGCATGATTTCTAATAAAAATCTTCAAAACTGACAGCATGAAAGTCTCACAGGAAATAATATGACACTTGAAAAATCCTGCTCTACAATCCCCAGAGATTAAATAGAAGCCTCCCAATCATTTCAGCAACATTCATTCCAAACTTAATAACCATGATGTAATTTCTATTGATCAGGTACAATGTTTTGGAAACTTGGCAGTGAAAATCAGAGCCACTCCCCTTCCTTTTTGCTGAGTGTCTATCCCTTGGTAGTTCATGTTTTTCCTATATATGCAGCCATACAGAGGTTCTGTGAGTATGATTTTAAGTACTCCTTGCTGAAAGCCCCCAAACAGGGGGTTCTGCAAAATGAAAGTGAAAACCTGTGATAGGAAGTACTAATTGTTCTGCATACAGAAAACTGGTTGAGACATTCTCTGAAATGCTTCTAATTGATGTTACATTTCACTGCCTGACATTTGCATGTATTCAAAATGTGAAGAGGTTTCATGGTCTTTAGCTCAAGTTATATTCTAAAAAGAGCAAACACTGGATTTAAACACAAACAAATCTTTTCAGCATCAAATAGAAAGATGGGAGAAATATGTCAATCACAAAACTTTTTTTTTGGTAGTTTCTGAAGTAAAACGGCAGAAAATGGACATTATTTTGTCTAACATGTTTTGTTCTGTTCCAGCTCTAAACTGAAATCCCATTGTGAAATGAGAGAATTGTTGTCATTCTACAGATTCATGCAGAAGCTCTTGATTCTACTGCAAGTTCTCATCAAGAGTCACACATCACCTGGGAAAACGTAACCAAGAAGTGTAGCACAGATGGGGATCCACCTGACTGGAGAACAGCTCTACAGAAAGGGAATGGGGGTCCTGGAGGACACAAGCTCAATATGAGAGATCGTTGTGCTGCAGCAGCCAAACAAGCCAACAGGACACTGGGTTGCATGAACAAGGGCATCACCAGCAGCGATAAAGAAATTATTATCCCACTCTAGTTAGCACTTCTCAGGCCACCCCTGGAATACTGTGTTCATGTCTGGTCTTTGCTATACAAAAACAGGTGTGGCCAGATAGAGAGGGTTCAAGGAGGGCGACAGAGTTGGTGTTCCAGCATGAGCCCGTCTCTGCATCATGTAGACAATAATGCTGCTGGCACATATGGACAGTACCTGCCATGACAAAGCAACCAGTTTCTCTGTTTTGCTGTACCTTCTGCATGTGTCTATCAAGCCTTGTCTTGCTGGGAATTAAAACAACAGGGGAAAAAATGAAAAGGTTCAGAAAAATACACCTAAGAAACTTCAATGCAACTTTTCAGTGTGGGCCAGTAATAAATATGAACCATTCACAGATCTACATTGAACACTCACAGAGAAAGTCCATCTACTTCTCTGAGCTGGAATAAAAAGAGGTCATGATCAGGAAGCAGTTTACTGAGTTCATCCTTAAAATACTAATTTTTACCTGCCCTTTTTCACTAGCTCTCCTTGACAGCAGCCTTGAAAATCCAGAGGTTAAATTATGGACAAGACATGCTATTTATTCCCTCCATACCTGAAACACTTTGCATCAGAAGAGCACGTGGTTACACTATACCTGCCAGATGGGCAATATATTCACAGTACACTAGAGAATGCTGCTGAAGCAAACTGTTGGAAAAGTATCCTAATGCTCTTCCACAAATGCCACTGCAGCTGAGACCGGCCCATCTGATGTATCTGGAGTCTCCCTTGCAATAATGAGATGAAGCGATAGGTAACAGACACTGCTTCAGTCTGCTACATGTGAGGGAGCAATGAGCTCACCAGAAGAAGCTGGGAAATCTCACCAGAGCAAAACCCTGTAATGATTCAGAAGGGATTGGTTCAACACAATTGAAAGAACCAGAATTGTATTTTGTGACTTTGTACACAAGCCATTCTCCAATACCACTGAGATTAAATTATCTTGATTGCCTCAGTGTTCTCAGTATGAGCTAGCAATTCCTAATGCTCAGAAAAACAAAATACAATCTTAGAGACGTTAATTTCTACTATCGACCATGTAGTCTTGAGTTCATCATCATAACATCAGATGCCAGTCAACTATCAGGTCTCCTTTACCCAGGGAAGTACACTTTCCTAAGCATGTCTTCAGCAGACACCTTCTAACCTATGGAGATACTTGACCTAGAGCTGCTGAGACTGCTGGTCCTACCTCATCTTGTTGAAATTTTCTGCAGAAACTGCTCCTCATGCTGGGCACTGGGCTGCCAGTTTCAGAGGGATGGGAGCAGGGGTAAGGCAGAGTGTTTTTGGAAACCTGTATCTTAGATATTCACACAAACTTGGCTCACTGTGATGATGAGGAAAATTATGATTCCTAAGAATCCCGTTCCAGGGCTATTTCAGGATGAGTGCAGCTGCCTGTTTATTTGTGGTGTGAGTTACCCTGTATTGCCTCTGTGAGTGCTCCTCTGTGGAGTAAGGCCTAGCCAACAATTTTCTGACTTCTTCTACTTTTCTCTGTGACTCCCAAAAGCCTGTTTTAGGAACAGATCTAACAGCAGGGGTTTTAACTCAAGCACTCAGTGTTAGCAATCAGTCAGATCTTACAATGCTACATGCAGCAAAAATGAATGCAAGCCAGAAAACTCCAACTTTTATTTATCCTTTTTTTCTCTAAATCCCTTTAGGATCAGCTCTTCTAAATGCCACTGTGGTGGCTTGACCCTGGCTGGAGGCCAGATGCCCATCAAAGTTGCTTTATGGCTCCCCGTTCTTCTGACAAGAGAGAAAATAAATATTGAGAGGCTTGGGACTCAAGATAAGAACAGGGAGAGATCATTCCACAGTTAGTGTCACAGGCAAAAGAGATTCAACACAGAATTCAGAAAAAAAACCCCTTATTTATTACACACACAAACACATACACACACTGAAACCAGAGTAGGATAATGAGAAGTGCAACTAAATCTTAAAACACTTCCCTCCCACCCCTCCCTTCTTCTCAGACACAACTTCAATCATGATTTCTCTCCCTTCTCCCCCTCAGAGTTACACAAGGGGAGATAAAGAATGGGTATTTCAGTCAATTCCTCACGAGTTGTTTTCCTTCTTAGCTGGGGGTGGGGAGGCATTCCTCATACTCTTCCCCTGCTGCACCATGGGGTCCCACCCATGGGAGACAGTCCTCTATGAACTTCTCCAACATTAGTCCTTTCCCATGGGGCTTCAGCTTTTCACCAACTTTCACAGTGTGAGTACTTTCCATGGGGTGCAGTCCTTCAGGCCCAGAATGCTCCAGCCTGGTCCTCGATGGAGTCACAAGTCCCAGCCCAGAAAACCTGCTCCACCATGGTCCTCTATCTCCATGGGCTGTAGAACCTGACAGGAGCTTTCCCCAACGTGGGCCACAGCATCTTCCATGTGTGTCCACCTGCTCCAGTGTGGGTCCTCTCCATGGGCTGCAGGTGGGGTCTCTGCTCCTCACCATCTTCCATGGGCTGCCAGGGGACAACCTGCTCCACCACGGTCATGAACATACACAGATATCACTACACACACTACAGCACCAAATGCCTAGGTCACGGTGAGATCAGAGCTAAAGAAGCTTATGGATAAAGAAAAATGTACAGATGGGCCAGTTTTTTATTGCATCTTGAAACTGGTGGGACCTGTTTCAAAGTGAGACTTTTGACCTTAATCTCTCTGGAGTGAGAATCCAGTATCCCCAGGATACCTGATCTTAATGCTGAGAAATCTACCCAGTGCATGGCTGTACCCCAGAGCTGTGGGTCATAGAAGTATATAACACATCAGAGCAGTGTTTTGGAGGCAGAGCTCCCCAGGCTCCCAGTTTCCAGTCTGTCAGCTCATGATGAGCTGAGCTTCTCAAAGTGACAGTCAGGCTTGGGCTTCCTGGTTCTTTGCTGCTGGGTTGGGCTTCGAAAATCTCATGAGCCTGGGTTCTTTCTGGAGTTGTCTTTCAGTTTAAAAAGGCAGGCCATGGATAGATCAGCAGCCATCAGTACTTCCAGTGTCACAGCTGGAACAGCACATGTTGTCTCAAAGTTATTTGCACCCATTTTCCAGTTTTTGCCTTGGGTGAAGTTACATTCTAGGATGCTTTCTCAAGGTATGGAGGCTTCACACACAGCCTTTTTCGAAAGAAAAATCAGATGATATTTTGAAATTAAAAAATATCCTGACTGTGGAGGTACTTGACGTTCAAAACATTGGATATGGGAGAATATCAAGGAGAGTAGCACTCTGCACTTAACTCTGCTCTTCATTTTTCCTTTCTGTCACTGTTGCTTGTCTCTTGGAGGCAGGAGAATGAGTTGAAAGAATATGTGGTCTGACACAGTAGAACTTCTTGTTTTCTTGCATTCTGTTCTGGATTTGTAGCAGTAACAGTCTCAGCTGTCTTCTGTGGCAGAATGCCATTCCCGTTGACTCTGCTTTGGACTTGTTATTTAGGGACACATAGTTCTGCAAGTGCAGAGGCAACCAAGAACTTTAGTTGAAGCTTTACTGGAACAAAATCATCAAGAGCACAGACTTCCTCATAATTAAACATTTTTCAGTTTATTGGCATCACAGAGGAAAGAGTTTTCCACAAGACCCACAAGAGCTAGAAGAGAACACTGCCTTTTGCAAAGAAAACCTCCCAAATATTAGAAAACTATGTGACAGAAACATAAACCTCTGCATTATACAGCTTTAAGAGTGGGACAGAGGTAAAGCAGCTTCCCTGCCCTCTTTTTAAGCCTCTCTTCTAGGAGAACAGCTACTTGCTGTTCTGAGGCTCATGAACTTCTTTCTCTCTCTAAAAGGGAGGCAAATTTTGTATTTTGTTGGAAACTAGACAAAGAGAAGTCGGAGATCACATGGAAAGTTCTTACAAAGCACTGACAGTTTTGTCCTCCCACAAGCCTGAATCCCTTCTCTAATGCAGATTTCTCAAAGCCCACTTTCTGTCTGACTCTATGTTATCTGGTTGGTGCCAAGGATTCTCCCATGCTTTGTGACTTCCTTGCCTTACTGTAATATGTCTAAGGAAACCTGTGGGTTATAGGTAATCCAACCTATGAATAATACTGCCATGCAAAGAACACACTGGACCATAATACTTTGCATGTGAGTTGGCCTAAATTCTCCCTTGCTCTGATATCTGAAGGTCCATTTCATAATTTAATTGTCCATATGTATTCCTTGTCCTGAAAGATTAATCTTCATAGGCGCTGAGGAAAGATGGAGCCATTCCAGAACTTCTCAAGATGAAACCATGAGAGCACAGCACATGTGTGTGGAAAATTCATTTTCTTTCTAGGCAAGTACTTTCCTTGTCCAGTCTTCCAGAAAAAATCTCCTGATGAAAAACAATTGCTGCAATTGAACTGAAAGACTATTAGGTACAATTTATTCCTAAGTATAGATTTAATAAAGTTATCTATTAAAGAAGAACTAAAAATATCAGTATTGCCAGCGAGTCTTTATACTACTGTTCTAAATGCTTGCTAGTGGTGGGAGAAATTCCAGCGGTCTTTTGCCAGTCCCACAGTTACAAAGAATGCTATTAAGCAGATTACACATGGTATTTTCAACTCAGGCACAAAGTTCAGCAAATTGCTGTTAAAGTTACATCTGAGCTACAATCCAAAGCAGACAATTTACTTTAATGAGTAAGGCCAGAGAAGGGGGAAGAAGAGGATCTGTGTCTTGAACAAAAAGCCGTAACAGCAATGTGCAAAATCATTCTGTTCCTCCATCAGAAGAATATTCTCATAGTCAAAGCATTATTGAAGATTGAGGTCAAAATTTCAAATAACCTTCTTTCACTCAACTGTCTTAAACAATAAATAAGACTGTTTCTGGTCTGTCATAACAAGCATCTGAAAGCATGATAAGCAGAAAATCTGCACATCCATAATGAAAATTCCTTGAGTAAGTCAGATTTTCCAGGGAATATAGAAAACAAGAGTATTATTTCCCCCCTAAAAAGCCAAAAGAACTCACAGCTTCACTTCTTGGTTTAAAGGCAAACAAGTTCTAAGGTGTCACTTGGCTACTACCTCAGTCAAGGAGACTAGATGTGAACACTTCCCAAAAGATGTCCTTGGTTTTCAGACTAAGCTAAGAAAAAAAATCCATTCCAGATAAAATGAGATAAATTGGATTCAGGCACAGCTTCACCCTTCGTTAAACCACAAACACACACTCTACCCTCTTCATTAATACAAATATGAAAACACTGACAGCCCTGGTTTGGATAAAAATGAAAAGGAAAACCAGTGCTAACTGATGGCAGTTAATGCTGGTGGGAGAGTGCCAGAAATCCTGTGTTGCCCTGCTTTTGAGGGCCTAGACATTGGGCTGATTTATTGTATTCAGATTAAAAAGAGAGAAGTGCAAAATAAACCGAGCATTTACCCCCAGACGAGCTGCTGTGAACATCAACTTGCTTAGATGTTTGTCATCCAGCTATTTATAACAAAAGGGAATGTAACATGAATCCCACAGAGGAGACTTCGCTCTAGTAGCACTTACTTTATTGTTTAAAATGAGGTATAAATATTTACAATACCTGTGGCGCTGCACTCTGAGGATTTATATTTATAATTCCTAGCTAAATCCAACTGTCATTTTAAAATTGTACATTGTGAACAACTAGTTGCAAATGAAATTTAAAGGAAGAGCTCTGAATGATTCTATTCATTGGGGTGAGTGAAAACTCTGCATGTGCCATAACGTACCTCTGTGGGGAGCTGGCACTTAAGGCTGCATGAGCTATGTAATGCATGACGTTAGGTAACTGGTTAGAACAGACACTGATGCAACACATCTCTCAACAATAAATTCAGCCTTATGGCAAGCAAGAAATGATGAAGGTTAAGGATCAAGACACCAAAAAAGGATCGTTTCCATGCTCTGCAGTGAGTCCAGACAAAGTGATAGCTGTATGCATACATACAAGTATTATACATGTGTATGTAGTGATTCATCCCTGTAGATACAACAGCTGGCATGAGCCAGCTGTGGAGGTGTTTCAGAAGCAGGCATTCTCCTTCTGGCCTTTCCTGAGCAGCATGCCAGACAGACTGAAAACCAGCCACCCCAGGAGGGTGTCTAAAGCAGGATGGAGGTCTTGGATGTCAAGCTTTTTCTTCTGCTCTGCTTCCACTGTTCATCTCCCCACAGAATGATAAAGGCAGAAACTCACTCAATACTTTCAGGTTTGCAACAGAATCATTCCCCTGGGGCACATAGGAGGCTACAGCCACTGCATGCTGCTGCTCAAAAAATGTTGGGAATTATCCCCATAGATACTGAATCTGTGTTCTGGATATTTGCATAAAATAAGATAAACTGAGGGCTGCTCCAGCCTGATCCCCCATGGAGTCACAAGTCCCCCCAGCAAACCTGCTCAGGCTGCAAGTCCTTCTAGGTTCTTACTCCAACACAGGTCACAGAGTCTTCCATATCTCTCCATCCACTCTAGTGTGGGGTATCTCCATGGGCTGTAAGTGGGATCTCCACTCTCCACCCTCTTCCATGGGTTGTGGGGGACAACCCACTTCACCATGGTCTTCTCCATGGGCTTCAGGAATATATCTCTCTCTGGCACCTGGGGCGCCTTTTCCCTCTCCTTCTTCACTGACCTCAGTGTCTGTACAGTTTCTTACATGTTCTTACTCCCTTCTCTGGTGGCAAAAATTGCCTGCTTGTGGTTTCTTTTCCTCTTAAATGTGATTCCCAGAGTCACTGTGACCATTGCTGATGGGTTTGGCCTTGGTCAGAGGCAGGTCTGTCCTTGAAATCAGCTGCTGTTTACTTGAGCCTAGGGGAAGCTTCTAGCTGCTTTTTGCAGAAGCCACCCTGGCAGCCCCCCTTCCTCCACCACAACCTCTCCACACAAACCCACAACATTTTTTAAACAGTAGAGACTGAAATATAAAATCAATTGTTAAATTGCTGAGACATGACTTAGAAGTAACAAGATTGCATTAGTTTCAGCTGGATCACAGTTCACATGGATTTTTTTAATGTTTAAATAATAATCCATAGTGTATTGATTTCATGAAGCTTTCTTCCCATACAGGTTCAAAATCGTAATGAGCTGTAATGTATCTGATCTTGAGCTGTTTATACCAAAACATGAGTCCAGAGGCCAGTTCATGTACCACTCAGAGAGAAGAAAATAACACGTTAGAAATGTCCCAAATGGCAAAAGTTAGAACCAAAATGCAGGTGAATTTTGAAACCTAGACTATAGACAGTCATTCACAAGAGCAGTCAATAGAAAACTAGTCATTAAAACACTACTCACAAAGCAGAGCAAAATTTGAAGTCCAAGAATCAGAGTTTTGCATACTCATTGGTGGTTTCAAAAAGAGGCAGGTTCAAAATTCATGACGTGCTGCTGTGTCCTAAACTGGGCAACCTAAACCTGGGATGTTCTGAGTTGCACAAATCTGTGAAAATTCTGGTCACAATTAGAAATATCTGGCATTTCTTGGAATCCTAAGGCAAGCCTGTTTCCTACATGCATGCTGTCTTCAGGAGGGATATGTGCAATCAATGCTGCAGAAAGGATTCCTTTTTATTCTTTGGAATGAGTATTTCTTTATACCTCTGCTTGTAATGCAGGACAGTTTGGAAGCTGGCCAAGAGACTGAATCTCCTTCTACCTTTAAAAATGGGAGATGTCATTTTGGTGCCAAAAGCTGGGTGAAAGGTTGTGCTGTCATTTATGTTACTGCAAGTCTGGCACAGAAGTGCTTTTGGTGTCACTGAGCGTTTAACGGTGGTTGAATTTAATCAATGGTAATGGCCCCACTCCATTGTAATTTAATTATATGATGTCTTGGGAGAGTATTGAAAATAATAAAGTACATAGTAGAAAGAAAGTAACATAATTTATTAATTCAGCACAGATCACTTTTGACTGCCTGAGCTGTAGTTGTTTGTTGTTCCTTCTTCCTTCCCTGCTAGCCACTGACATCTAGAAACAAACAAACAGACGAGACAAGAAGGCTTGCTGTCTTTCTCTGTGTTTGTACAATGAGTCTGGATAATAATTCTTTGATCGAGATCTGGGCCAGAACTCTCCTGTGGCATATAAACAACAGCATTACTCTCATTGCAGTCCACTGGCTTTTTGAGAAGCTGAAGCAAAATCTTGTTTAGTTGCACTACAAAGTAAAAAGAGAGTCATTCTTGACCACAGAGGCTCAAAAATAAAATAAATACAATAATAAAATTCTCAGGACTATTAAAATTATATCCAGAAATAGCAGACAAGCCTGACTCTCTCAAACTGTCTTCAAAGGACAAGTGCTACAGCACTAATCATCTTTGTGGCTCTCATCAGGACTTGCTCCAACAGCTTCATGTCTTTCTTGTACTGGGAACCCTACAACTGGGTGCAGTTCTCAAGATGGAGTCTCATGAGAACAGAGCAGAGGGGCAGAATCACCTCTTTGGACAATCTAATTAACATTGAAAACTTTTCATTTTGGGTGATTAGCTCCTTTTGTAGTTGAATTAAAATCCCATGTTTAATGGGATTAGTGAAGGACCAAGCCCCGTTACACTGAAAATATCCCCCACAAAAAAATCCCTACACCACAAATCCAAAAAAGGAAAGCAATGTCAGATGGCTTGCATATCCTTTACCAGGTCATGTCCAAAATTTGTAGTGCAAAGACGACAGACAGTCCTTTCCTCCTTATTTGTAAAATCACTGTTGAATTATACACCTGTAGAAGGTCTCTGCCTAATTAAATGACTATTGTGCTCTTAAATGTCCATTGTCTTGCTCAGTGTTCATCAACTGTGACCCTTCTGCACCAGCAGCACAGGATACGAGCTGACTTGCACATTCATTCTATTGCCTGTGCAAGAGGGAAAACAAAGCTAAGCAAGGATTCACATGACTTCTGAAAAGTCATACTTTGGTACCCAAAAGGTCAATGGATCAGATGGCAGCAAAAGAAAGAGTAGCTAATGGTCGTTGTAGATCAGTTACTGAGTTCCTTAGTTTAAGCTCTGCAGTGGGTAGAGAGGTTCACCAGAACCACGGTGTATAGGGAGAAGTGGGGTTCCAGCTCTGAGGATGTCTCTCCATGGAGTAGTACATGAGTGCATGTCTCAAGTCCTGCTGTGCAGGGAGATGATGACCTCTCTCCCACAGTCAAGTAGAGGGCTGTGAAGGGAGTGCCAGGAGAGAGTCCCACATAGCTCACTGGGGCTTGACACACAAAACCAGTGAGTTTGACTGAACTGTCTGAGGATAGTTGAGATCATAGAGATCAAAAAAAGAAAAGAAAAACGAAAATGAAGCCAAAAGAGCAGGCACCTGTGCTTCACGTCATTACACATTCATGAACAATTTTGCCACTCATAGTGCATTAGAATTCCACAGATTGCACTGTGCAATTAATTAATAAAGCAGAGTTTAGTTCGTAATTTCTTGAACATGATGGTGGTATCATTAGATTTGTGTTTTGTTACATTCTTATTGCAACAAATATGTGGCATCTGGGTTTTTCTCATTGTCAAATGTCACCGAAAGCATAGAAAACAGAGCAGGCTGCTGCAGCTGACTATGTAAAGCATCTGATAATGATCATAATGATCTGGAAGCTACTGTCCATATGATTTATGTTACAGTCTGCAGGTGCTGGTCAGGAGCCAACACTGCACAGGAATACCTAGTGATGGCTCATGTTTCTGCCTTCTGTTATTCAAAATTTGTCCCAGTCTCAGGGCAGAGCTGCCAATATAAAAGCATCAAACTTGTCCTGGGACACCTTACCTCTTGCCCTGCTATTCTAACTGATTATGTAAAAACATAACCCACTTCCTTTTTCCCATGGTGTTTCCAAAGATAAGATGCATTCTTCCTATTCAAGGTGAAGCTTCCAAAGTAGGTCAGTATGAACTCTAGACAAGCAAACATTAATTCCTTTGCTGTTACCTTATGATGGGCAATGTACAACAACCAACCTTCTTTTTTCTCTTCAGGTTCATGCTGGAGAACCAAGCCTGTACTTAAAGTGTCACATGTTCTGACACCACCAAGCAGAAGAGACCTCAGAGTTCTGTCCTTTGAGTCTTAAGCAAAGAAAGGTGTCTTCTACTTCCAGTCCTGAAGTCTCTGTTGGAAGGCAGACTGTTGGCCTTTTCCGTCCAGACGTATCTAGAAAAATACCACAGGCACTCTGTTTCTAAACCTGTGTGTGTTCCTAGTGCCCAGGATATCTGGGGCTGTCAGGAGGAAGGCCAAGGGCGGCTCCGGGACGCGCGGTTCTTGGGGGAAGGTCGGGTTCTGGGACGGCTCTGGGTGGCACGGCCTGAGCTGTAGGTTTGGTGAGAAACTGCATTGTGTATCAACAGCTTCATATATTTTTGCTCTAGAGTCCTGTTAGCATTGTTATATTATATCTTTCTGTTATCTTAATAAACTATCCTTATCCCAACCCACAGGCCTCTTAATTTCTTGGTTTTGGGGTTATTTGCCCCTTCCTTTTCCCTTCCCTTACCTCTTCCCCCCCCCCCCCCCCCTTCCCTCTTCCCCTGCTCTTTTCCTTTAAGGAGCCGGCATCTGCATGGATCTCGGCTCTCAGCCGGGGTAAAACCACGACAATAATATGTCCTGATAATCCAATTTTAAAAACACTTAAGAGGTTTTTTTTAAGAACAATGCCAAACACACTAGTTTTAAAGGTTTTGTTTCCTGTTATTAGCTTTAATGGTTATCAGAGGAGAGAAATCTTCACCCATGTTAAACACTGGAATGTGTTTGCAATGATTGTGATTGCCCACTGGGAATCTGCACAGAATGGATATTAATAATGTAGATCTGGTAGAGTTCCAATACATTCAAGAAGGGAATAAATAACTTCTCAGAGGCCTTTTCTAACCTTAATTCTATGATCAAAAGCTAAAATAGGCGAATAGAAAATCCTGCATAAAATTTGGGATAGAGGGATAGAGTTAATATATTTCATGGTAGTTTGTATGAGGCTATGTTTTGGATTTGTGAGAGAGTTGATAACACAGGGATGTTTTCATTACTTCTGAGCTGCACTTACACAAATCCAAGGCCTTTTCTGCCTCTCACCACACCTCCACCAGTGAGTGGGCTGGGGGTGCACAGGGAGATGTGAGAGGACACGGCCGGAACAGCTGACCTACACTGACCAAAGGAATATTTCATACTACGTCACATAATTCTCTGCATATAGAGCTGGGCAGTGAAGAAATAAGGGAGGAAATGTTTGGAGTCATGGTGTTCACCTTCTGAAGTCACCGCTAAAAATGTTGGGAGACCTGGAGATGGCTCAACACCTGTCCACTAATGGGAAGCAGAAAATGAATTCCTTTGCTTGTGTGTGCAGCTTTTGCTTTACTATTTAATCTTTCTTTATCTAAACCCATGGGTTTTCTTGCTTTTACCCTTCCAATTCTTTCCTCCACTCCCAGGGGAAAGTGAGTGAGAGGCTGAGTTGTTGGCTGCGTTTATACCATGACACAAGTATTAGTAAGATAAAAGGATTAATTCCTTAAAGATATACTTAATTAATTCTTTAAAATAAATAATTCCTTAAAGAAATACTGAACAGTGGTCAAAGAGTACACAGGAGAATTTTTGCCTCCCAGCAGCTGAAAATGTCAATAGCCTCCCAAGAGATGTGTTATCTAGTTATTTTTAATAAAGAAGAAATTTATCTCATTCCTGTGTAACACAGTGCTCACATCTTTCCAAATTGTAGCAAATGGCCGGAGTCACCACAAGACCTTTTCCAAACTCTTAGACTTCATCTGAAATGCGTTATCCTGAATAAGGCTGAGTAGGGTGTTTATTTAAATGCTAAATTTGTGTTTTACCTCTTGTGAATTTTTCTCCTTCAAACGGTGAAACATTTCACAAATGAATGGCTGAACTTTCACATTTCTAGTCAGTCAGAAAACATTACTTGAACTGATCTTGTTCAGATAAAATTGGCAATTTGCAGTTCAGACACAACAGTTTCAGGTTCGCCTAATCCAACCATGTCACTGCCAATCATCACTACTGGAAGGAAGAACAAAACCAAAGACAGCCAAGCACTCCCATGACCAATTCCTTTATTTCTTCCATCGTTTTTCTGATGCCACCTCCTCCCTACACAGGATGTCCTGTGCACATTAGAAGGTCTCTGATTCACTGAATGGGAAATAAGTTCCTTGAGAGTGGCTACACTGAATTTTGCAAGTCATACAGATTTTGTGTGTAGAACTTTGCTTCATTATACAGGAGTTCTTCAGGCTTCTAGACTATAGGAAGATGGTGAATTTACGACCATTTGCTGAAGAAACATTCACCTTTTCTAAGCATTTACACAGCAGTGAGAGTTTTGTGACAAGTCCTTCCAACATCAGTGTCTCCTTCTGGCATAAAAACCCATCTTCTTTTATAAATAAAACCTGTTATTCAAGGTATTCAGGGTTCATTTAAAGTGGAGAAATAATCAAAGACATGCTGGTTGCATGTGTTAACCCCTACCAATCCTATTTAAACATTGAGCTGACATAGATGGTCAGGCAGAAGTCAGAGTATTTTCCTCAGTTCTACAAAAATCTCACCAACAAACTTCACCTCTGTCAGAGGTTCCAGAAAGAGGGAAGCAAACTGCTCGGGCTGGATGTGCTTATGCCTCCAGAAGAAAAAGTGGCAAGAGGTCTTCATGAGAAGGAGACTAAATATTCAGCCTTAAGCCAGCCAGAGGTACTTGGAAAAAATCTGGATCAGCATAACTCCTTGTGACAGCATCAGTGAAATCTAAGAGGGGCTTTAAAGTAAAATATGCTGCTGAAACAGAGATGGTAGTCAGGCCAGCTAAGACTGTAGTCCCTGAGTTTGTGAAGAAGTGCCACCTGTACATAGTGGATAAATGGAAATGTCAGGGCCTGGAGGGAAGCAGCTGCAATCCATGATTAAATTCCCTGCATGCATTATTGCTTATCCTGGCAAAATAAGTATTTTGGGGAAATCCAAAAACAAAGGGGTTAGAGCAGAATTTAGTGGAAAGAAAACCCTCTTTTTCTTAAACGTCTGAGTCAGCGGTCAAGGAAGCTGAAACAAAGATCTGTCAGTCATCAGTCCAACAAGGAAGTGGAGTTCTCAGACATCTTCCTCCAAATTGCTTGTACCCTGGGTCGCTGTGCCACTGGTGCCCAAGTTTGCATGCTGATGTGAGAGCAGATGGAAAACAACTCTCCACCTGTGAAAATGTACTGCCCTTTCTCAGACTGTCACTGGCTGCTCAGCAAACTGAGCCCAGACTAAGGCTTTCAGCATGCAGAGGATCTGATCATCTAAATGATGAATGTACTTTCTCCACCCTGCTCTGGGCATAGCTATTCGTCTTACTTAATTTTGATTGATATTCCTATGCAGGAAAAATAGTGGAACTGGTGGAAAACAACGCCCATGCACAGTGTGAATACATGACAATGAATTTACCCATCTCAGAAGCAAACCCATGCTTTTCCTTTAGAGCCCAAATGCTGCCAATTTGGAACAGTCCCTACAACTATTCACAGAATCACAGAGTCACAGAATCACAAGGTTGGAAGAGACCTTTGAAGATCATCAAGTCCAACCATTCCCATCCTAAGCTAAACCATATCCCTAAGTACCTGATTTACCCTTGTATTGAACACGTCCAGGTAAGGCAACTCAACCCCCTCCTGGGCAGCCTGTTCCAGGCTCTGACAATTCTTTCAGTAAAAATTTTTTTTCTAAAGTCCAATCTAAACCTGCCCTGGCACAGCTTCATGCCATTGCCCCTTGTCCTGCCTCCTGTCACCTGGCTGAAGAGACCATTGCCCACCTCTCTACAACATCCTTTCTGGTAGTTGTAGGTGGTGGTAAGGTCTCTCCTCAGCCTCCTCTTCTCCAGACTAAACAGCTCCCTCAGCTGCTCTTCACAGGATTTGCCATCCAGCCCCTTCCCAGCCTGGTTGCCCTTCTCTGCACTTGCTCAAGGACCTCAATGTCCTTCTTATGGTGAGGAGTCTAGAACTGGACACAGTACTCAAGCTGTGGCCTCACCAATGCCGAGCACAGGGGCACAATTACCTCCCTAGACTTACTGGCCACACTGGTTTTGATACAAGCCAGGATGCCATTGGCCTTCCTGGCTGCCCGGGCACACTGCTGGCTCATGTTCAGTCTGCAGTCAACCAACACCCCCAGGTCCTTCTCTGCCTGACAGCTCTCCAGCCACTTTCCCCCAAGCCTGTAGTGCTGCATGGGGTTGTTATGTCCCATGTGCAGCACTCTACACTTGACCTTGTTAAACTTCATCCCATTGGTCTCAGCCCATGGCTCCAGTTTGTTCAGATCCCTCTGAAGAGCCTCCCTACCCTCAGGCAGATCAACACTTCCTCCCAGCTTAGTGTCATCTGCAGACTTCCTGAGGGAGCATTCAATCCCTTCATCCAGGTCATTGATAAAGATGTTGAACAAGAATGGACCCAGGACTGAGCCCTGGGGGATGCCGCTCGTGACTGGCCTCCAGCTGGATTTGGTTCCATTCACCATCACCCTCTGGGCCCGGCCATCCAGCCAGTTTTTAACCCAGCTGAGGGTCCACCTGTCCAGGCCAGTGGCAGCCAGTTTCTCAGTCAGAATGCTGTGAGAAACCATGTCAAAGGCTTTCCTGAAGTCCAGGTAGACACATCCACAGCCTTCCCCTTGTCCAAAACCGGGTCACTTTGTCATAGAAGGTGATCAGGTTAGTTTGACAGGATCTACCTTTTGTAAACCCCTGTTGACTAGGCCTGATCCCCTGGCCATCACACATGTGCTGCATGATAGGTCCCAAGATGAGCCTCTCCATGATCTTCCCCAGGACTGAGGTCAGACTGACAGGCCTGTAGTTCCCTGGATCCTTCTACCGCCCCTTCTCATATAGGGGTGTAAAACCTGCATTGCTGGACATGGTTGCTCACCAATGTGGGGGAGATCATTAAAGTTGTAAAGGATGGAGACAGCCTGGGATGCAGTGACCAGGCTCTAGTTGAGTTTGCGATCTCAAGGTATGTGGGCCTCTAGTTGAGTGGAACTTCCCCAGTCTGCCAGGATTTCTGATAGATGATGGAAAGGGGTTTGGCAAGCACATCTGACAGCTCTCTCAGCACCCTCGGGTGAATCCCATCTGTCCCCATTGACTTGTGGATATCTAATTGGCCAAGCAGGTCGTTAATCAATTGCTCCTGAACCATGGGAGCTTTATTATTCTTCCCCTCCCTGTCAGCCAGTTCCTGAGCATGAGTACTCAGGGAATACCCATCTTTGCTATTATAGACTGAGGTAAAGAAGGAATTAAGGACCTCAGCCTTGTCCTCATCTCTTATCACTAATGTTCCCTCAGTATCCAACAAGGGCTGGAGATTCTCCTTGACCCTCCTTTTACCGTTAATATACCTATAGAAGGACTTTTTATTATCTTTTATAGAACTGGCCAGTCTGAGTTCCAGTTCAGCTTTAGTCCTTCTGACTTTCTCCCTACATGATCTCACTAAATTCCTATAGTCATCCCAAGACACCTGCCCCTTCTTCCAAAGCTCATATTTTTCCCTCTTTTCCTGAATTCCTGAATCTCTCTATTCAGCCAAGTGGGCTTCCTTCCTCGCCGACTCCTCTTCCAACAGAAGACTCCTCTTCCTTCCACAGAACTTTTGCTCCTTGATTTCTTAGAAATGGACAAGCCTGTCCAAAGTCATATAGCTGAGTGGGTGAATACTGCTTGCAAGTGCCAGAGCTGTGTTTTGTTTTACAAGAACCTTCTTGCACCCTTGCTGCAGAAAGAGTGATACACTTCACTCATAAGAGAGAAACAACAATATGCTGGCTTGGTAACAAAGACAGAAAAAGTAATATTGCTAAAAGCAACAGTGGTTTAACAAATTTCAATGGCAAGATACACTTGACTGTTTACTGCAGGGTCAGACAAAACTGTTAGACAGGCCTTCCCATTCTGTCATGAAGTCCAGAAAGGACTCCGTTTTTTTCCAAACTCCTTCTCAGGAACAAGTCTAAGTGTGGCTGGATCCAGTCCTAGTCCCAGACTTGATCAACAGTTCATGTCAAATGGATTATACATGCACAATCAGACCTTTATACCATTTAGCTAGGATTTCAAACTTTAGAATGCTATTAGTCACTTTTTGAGATTCTGTTGTGGCAAAAAATCTCTCAACGTCAAGGAGAAACCTTGAGAGGCATCTCTACTGTGCAGCCCACTACCATTCAGGAGAGTTCAAAGGGCTCTTAGGCTGTTCACTATTTAATGGAGTAAGATAATAGACTGATATCTGCAGAGCAACCACAGATGTTGGTTTCTTCCACATTTGGTCTGAGTCAGGCATTGACCAGCACTGTGGTTGGGTGGCACATTGCCATAAATTGGCCCTTGGCTATTGTGTTGTGATGTCAGTTTAATCCACCTGCAGCCAGACACAGCCATCACAAACAGAAATGTCCCTTACAGCCACCACTGGTGGTTATCCCTTGAGCAGGGTTATGGGAAATAAAGGTCAGATTGGGGCAGGGGGAGGAAGGACCACACAGTCACAACTCCATCCTGTTGCCTCAGAGACATCAGTGTGCCAAGTCATAATTTGGTCCTGGGATAATGACAATCCCCAATTTCTGTCTAAACCTTTTAGGCATGTTGAAAACCTCTAGCTCAGTACCCTTCTAGAAAGCTGAAATTGCAGCACTGCTGTAGGGCCAAGAGTGGAAGAAAGTTCTTTCCCAAAAGGGAGATAATAGAAGAGGGAAGGGAGGGTGCTTAAAAGACAGTTTGTCTGCCCATAACAATGATGGATAGATCTCAGTGAGTTTTTTCAGTACTTAAATGCAGAGCTGAATGCAGAGGGCAAGATGAGACATGGAGCCAGGAAAAGCCAATTCATTAAAAGCTGAGAGCAAGTAAAAGTCTTGTGAGACGCATTGCAGTCCTTGAGCATTAGGGGAGGTCAGTGAAGGAGATGAAGTCTCATCTCTGGCCTAGAGCTAATTTTGGGGCTATTCCATTCCACAAGCACTTCCTTTCACCATGTCGCGGCACAGAGGCTTCTGAGTTGTTCTTAACACCGATGGCTCAGTTCTCTTCATAGCTGCACACTCTGACTTACTTACGGGTGCATAGAACGAGTGTAAAGATCCCCTTCCTGCTCTCTGAAGGCTCTAATGACAAGCATGGCCAGCTTTCCTTCTACACAACTCCAATGAAGAGCTCTAGACAGGAGGACAAGCCTGAGCAAGCTCCTTAAAGTACTTTAAGTAACATGTCAAAAGTTGTGAGACCCACGTATGTTGCTGAATCTTTGAAAGTGAAGCCGCTGGTACAAGTTCTACTTTAGTACCAACTCCAAGGATAATATTAGACATCCGTGTGTGTGTGGGGGGGGGGTGTGTTAAACATTCAATTGCAAGGCATTCAATGTAGGGTTCTACAAAACTGACTATTCAGACCCTGAAACCTCTCTGAAATCTGAGCCTGACAGAAGCAATTTTCATAGTCCATTGTTCAGCATAAATCAGCATTCCCATTCCACTGTGGTTAAACAGGACACTTAGATTCCACTGGTCAGACCTTTTCTGTAACTAACCAGATTCTAACTTGGAGTTCCCATGCATCAAGCCCACAGGGGCTGTGCACTTTCCATTCTTGGAGTTTCCAGGGCCCAACAGGACAAAGCCCTGGGCAACCCGATCTCGTATCATGGCTGATGCTGTGTTGAGCAGCAGGTTGGACAAGGGGGTCTCCTCAGATCCCTCCCCATTGTGATTATTCTGTGATTCCATGTGCACCACTTCCAGAGGAATTCCTCGACTAAATCTGGGCTAAGACAATCCAGCTTCACTCCCACAGGTTGTCTTTTGGAGCCACATCTAATTAGCCCCATGAGTAAAGGATCTTGCATGCAGAGAATCAGGCTTGCAGCAGGAGGCTTCTCAGCAAGGTCCAGGTGTCAGGCTCATGCAGCATTAGCAGGGTGCATGTTCCTCATTTGCCAAGTGCATAGTGAACTGAGGTCACAGAAGTAAAAATACAGAGGAGCAGGCAAAAGGGCTTGTATTTCTCAGAACTACATAGTGTGTCCCTGCCCTTGCTCATCTACCAGATAGACTCATTTATTTCAGGAGTGCCTTTCTTTTAGCATTCATGGCTGTGGGAATCTGTGTGACAGGACCTTTATGAACCACAGGTAGCAGTCTCAGGAGTCTTTTTGTTCTGATAACTGGGGAAGTGTGTCTACATGCATCATCTTCATCGATCTGCTTTTCATTTCAAGGCACAAGTACTAGCAAATGAGGCTTTTTCTTCCCACTCCTTCTGCTCTTGAAGGAACAAAGGGAATGCTTTAATGGGATACCTAAGTAGGCAAAGGAGTGGAAATGGCTATTCTGAAACTCTCTAATGACCTATATACTTAGCTGCTTGGCTACATTTCTTCCTCTGTGTACACCCAAAAATGAAAACTGGTAATTTTCTTGAGGCATCATCAGCTCATGTACTTGGGCCAATGGCAGATGTGCTAAATTTCCCTATGCATTTAAATACACCTACTTGCAGATTCAATTTAGTTGCTGTTTCTCTGGTAGACACATTTTAACATACAGTCTGTTTTGTATTAACCAGGAAAGAAATCATGGCAAATTAGACTTCCCACTCACCCCCAGGAAATAAATCCTGAACAGCCTCCAAGATCCCAAGAAGCAGTGGCAGTCAGATTATAAAGCATGAAGGAGGCAAAAGGGGAGAATCAAGAGACAGTACATGGATCGTTTTAGTTTGTCCTACTACTGGGATGAATTCCAGCCAAGGAGCTTAGTAGTCTAATGTATTCCCCAAGGGGGTAGACCAATGGACACTTCCATCGGTGATGCTCCACAGTTAAGATCATGAATGTTGCCTTAGCTTAGGTCTTTCACACTTGAGCTGAAGATGTACTGTTAATTGCAGCTAGACCAGAGTTAACTGTCTCTCTTTTGCCTGAGTTCACTTAGGAATAACTTGTGCTTTCTGGGAAAAGGGAATAGTTCCACTTCATGGATTTGTAAAACACATGTGTAAACCCAACCTCTGTCTCAGTTCCCTACAGAACCATTTTCAGGAAGGGAAGGGAAGGGAAAGCAGAGAAAAAAAGAAAGCAAATGGTAAAAATCTGAAAGCATTTTGTTTACCCTACTGCTGGACCAAAGAGTAAAATGAGCTTCCTGTGCAAATTTGCATTTATACATATCCATCGTTTTGTTCATTATCCCAGCAAATATCAAACATAGATTCAAAAATGGTAAGTAACCAGAAATAACACAAAGAAACTCTGCAAGATAACTTGGAGTGCGGGACAGGGACACCTTTTTATTCCCAAATAAGAGATCTGAGGGGGGAAAACCTCCAAAACCTTGAAAGAGTGTTTCAGAAAGTCATGTGTGGTAATCGATTTGGTCACCATTTCAACTTGCCTGCATAAAGTGGGGGAAAAGCCAAGGCACAAAGACTCTATTTTTGCAAAGGAAAATTTAATAAGGTGCAGGCATGGAGAACAGTTGGTCTCCCTGACAAAGAACAAAGCTGCCTGGCCAGCAGGTAAATAGAATCAGACAGGGACTGAAGGCACTCTCATAAACGGTAACTGAGAAACACCTGGGAGACTTACCAGCTTTAAAGTTAAGTCTTTGTTCCCTTTCCATCCTGCTGTAATTTGCTATTTGAGAGACAACCTTTGGTTTCCACAGGCTGAGTCAAAGCTACAGTAATGAGGCAGACACCATCCTGAAGCCTCAATGCAACTTGATGGCATCAGCCTGCCTGAAAAACAAAAATGCCAAAGTAGCTGAGTAAGGATCACTGATGACAAGGCTCACGTAGCAATCACACACACAGAACAGCTCTGTGGCCCAGGGAAGGGAGAAATGCCTGTGGACCAGCACTCTGTGGACAGATGGCCTGGCTGCATTTCCAGGAACAACACTGGAAACAAAGCATTTCAAGCAAAGCAGAACCAGAGCTGAATCCCATGGAAAGCTGCCTGATAACACCCCCGTTATTACCTTGGAGGCAGTACAGCCATCCTGGCTGGGTGAACGTGTTGAACCATGGTAAGTTACCATACAGTGAGCCACACTCAGCCATTTCATAAAGCTTTTATAACCAAAGGAATAGGGACTTGCTTAAGCCAAGGCAACACTGCACAACATTTGAACTACTGTGTCACCTTGGCATCACCTCCTTTTAATTTCACTTAACAATGCAAATGACCCTTTGAAGGCACCTATCACAGCAGCCAGGTGATTTTCCTTCAGTAGAAATTACACAGCTTTAACAGTCAGTTGTCTCAGTCCAGGGCAGATCTGCCACCACTAAGACAAATACAGATTGGTGCTTGTGTGGGTTTTTTTTAGAACTGAGCATTTGATTCATAGTTAAGATTCCATCTGCTTAACTGTTTGGCATTCCATGGTCAGACTGTTCATGATCAGCTGAGATGGATGAAAAAATTCTCCTTCCCCTCTGCATTCTAGTTTAAAGAAGCTGAATGAGAAAGAAATAAAAAGAAATTATAGGTGGATAAGGAGAGACAGAACATTTTCGGAATACGTCTCTTTTGGATCAGCCTTTCAGGAATGTATTCAGAATGAAAAGAAACACTTATTTTCTTTATACACTGGAACTAAATTAAAGAGTGAATGCCCAAGTCCATTAATCTGTTCTTCCCTCTTTGGAAGTATTCCCTGAGCTGCCTTTGAATCTTCAAGTTTTGTCCTGTCCTCTTGAAAGGGGTTTTGTTTGGTTGCTTTTTGGCAAGCAGCAAATTCTGAAAAGTGAAGGTAAATCCCAGCTGCTTTAGAGCTTCTGCCATGCTAAAGCTCAAGCAATGAGAAATCGTCCTCCAAATAACTACACATGCAGTTTTCCATGTTTGTCCACATAGAGGTTGTGAGCACTGATGTATGTTAATGGACGTCCTACATTTGTGATGGTTTAGAGAGATCTCTGTATCCTTTAGACCAGAGAAATGCTGTGTACAATTAATGCCTAAAAACCATGAGTCATCACCAAATTTTTCTCTGTTTTTCTGAGCAGAAAGTAAGTGTTCTAGCAAATAAGCAAGGTCCGGTGGGAACTTTGTCCTGAATCCTGGCTGTATGTCTGTGTTACAAATAAAATTGTTTCAGCACAGATTTATATTTATTGAACAGTATTATTGAAAGAGCCATTAATAGCTTTGGCTCCAGCCACTATTAAATCTTAGAAAACCACTTTATAAAGCAGTGCCCTTCATTTTGTATTAATACAAAGACTGGAGTTGACTGAAATTATATGTGAAGTAGATAATCGTATCCCAGGAGAGAAAAATAAAGATGAGTTCTTGCAAAAAGAAACTAATATATGATATGATATATGATCGTCTCTGCTGAATGAGAATCATATATCTGGCAGGAGTGTACATGACAGAGATTAATGGGGTCCCAGGAGTTTAGCAGAAGAGGAATCTATTATGTTGTTCAGTTTATAAATGGTCAAATCTCAGATATCACATTGACTTCTAATAAGAACTAAGAAAATCACCTTTTCAGCAAGGAGGAAAAAAGATATTTTAAAAATCTTGTGCTTTTAAAACATTTAAAAATACAAGGTAAAGAAGACATTTTCATTCAGTAAAGATAAATCTACCAGCAGAATGGATGACAGACAACTTCATTCTTAAATATTGCATAATGCAGAAAAAAAATGAAACAAGAGTTGTCTTTTTACCCTTCAGAATGAACTCTGGTGTGTTGATGCAAGTGCTAGAATTGTGCAGATTGGAATTTCACCTGAAAGATTCTTCCAATATTTTTGCACTAAAAGCCTAAGCAAGCCTTTCAGCAATTTTTTTATTTAGTTTATTTCCAGTATCAATTCTTTTCTTTCACTTACTTGAAAGCAAAGGTATTTGAAAGCCAAACAGAGCATATCTTCTGGAAGAAGAAATGGGATTTAAGTCTTTTAGGAGCCAGAATATAATGCTTTTGCTGAAAGTGCATGCACAGTATTCTGGATGCAGAATGATTACTTCAGGTATAACATGGAGAGCTTCCTAAGCTCTTTTCCAGAAGAGCCTTTGGCCATGTCAGAGCCTCAGGACACTGTCAGAGAAGGCTTTTGGCAATGATCTTTTTCAGTTGTCATACAGTGTGAATGCATATTGTTCCACCTGGACAGACCATTAAACAAGTTTGCTTTGACTCCAGCTGGCTGTTAACGTTCAGCTTAATGCATTCTTTGACATTCTCTGATCAGTCCAAGTTAGTCCTGGGGAGATCCTGATTGGACACAAGAGTAAAATTTTTCCCAGTGATAAAAGTCAGCTACTGAAATAACCTCTCTGGGGAAGTGTCTAAATGAGGCTTTTGCCAAGAAAGTTTGTACCAGACGATCCCTGAGGTCCCTTCTAAACTGGTATTCTATAATCCTGTGATTCTCTTCTGTATTCAGACCAGAAGCATTAGAAAGACTTTGCCCATGTTATTTGTATGAGGGAAACTGCATCTCTCGGGTAAATAAACTGAATGGTTATACACCCCAGGGTACAATATCTTTGGATACTACTACTTACATAAATAAATGTCTTGGGCTGCTTTTTCTGTACTACACTGAGATCAGATACACCGGACAAACAACGAACTGGTCTTGATGAAGGGGCATTAGGTATTGCTCTCAGTGTCCATGAATCCTTAACGCATACATGTCATTTACTTTTTGTCAAAAGAGGGCACAGGGTCTCACCAAATCTTTATGGATGGCTGCCATTGCTAAGCACTATAATATCACTATCACCAGTGATAAAGACAAGGTCTAACAGCAAAAAGACCAGCCAGCAACAGGGCTTCAACAAAAACTAAGTACCTTAGAAAGCTTTGCCTTCCATTATATTTTTTCAGCCATTCCAATGAACTTGAAACAAAACATACTTCCTACAAATAAACATAAAAATTCATTGCTGGGTTCTCTCTTTTCCCTAATCCCAGGAGACAAAGCGGTGAGCTCACAATCTCAGACAATTGCAAAGATGATTTACTTTGACTTTTGCCACTTTTTTCCTCTGCAGAAACTTCATGTTGCTTCCTTGAAGAATCTAGAATGTGTGAAACCTTTTCTAAGTATGAATAAGGGAAAATAATATTTTAATGAAAGGTCCTTAAATGTGTCACAAAAATCATTGGATAATTTAGATTGGAAACAACTTCTAGAACATTTCTAACCTAAATTTTTCCTGAAAGTATGGTCAAATTTGAAATGAGATCCATTTTCTCAGAGCCTCATCTGGTTTTGAAACTCCACAAAGAGAAAGACACCACACATTCTTCCAATCTGGTAATTTACCCTCATTGTGAATATTTTGTCTTAGGTACAATCAGAATTTTTCTTGCTGCAACTTGTGGGCAGTGCTGATTGTCCACATTTATTGCCTCTGCTAATACACTATTGCTTTAACTACAAGCAGCTACAAGGTCCACCCTAGCCTTTTCCAGAATTAAACAAAGCCAGCCCCTCTCCTAGTGTGTTATATGCTCTGGCAATCCCACTATTGCTGACTTCTGCAGCTTGCAGCTCACAGTTTATTCTCACAGGTCTTCCCTTGCCTTAGAGCCTGCACCCTCATCGTGCTGAGGAGTTGTCACTACATCAGTGCTATGACTGATAAACTAAGTGAAGACAACATGGTTTCAGCACTTTCCTGGGCTTGTGAACCTTACTGCTTGGAAAATTCACTCTGAGAGTTTTCCATCCCATGCAAGGAAATCACACTTCTTGAAACTCCTTAGGAAAGATGACTAAAGTGGCAGAGAAATCAGTTCTCACAACAGAAGGCCATCAATGGATTTTTATGGAGAAGTTGTACAATCCAGAGGATACTGATTCTGTCTTGTGATGTGATCTTTTGCACAAATTATAAGCCTTAGAAGAGATTCTTTCCTCATATATTTAACAGTGGTTCATGGATGCTGTGCTGGTTTTGGCTGGGAAAGGGTTCGTTTTCTTCATAATAGTTTGCATGGGCTATGTCAGGATTTGTATGGGCTATGTTGGATTTGTGCAGGAAACAGTGTTGACAATCCAGAGATGTTTCTATTATTTCTGAGCAGTGGTTACACAGAGTTAAGGCCTTTTCTGCTTCTCACACCACGCCACCAGTGAGTGGGCTGGGGATGCACAGGAAGCTTGGAGGGGACACAGCTGGTCGGTTGACCACAACTGATGAAAGGGGTATGCCATACCATATGACATCATGCCCAGACACAATACTAGGGGGAAGGTTGGCTTGGGGTCAGTTGCTCAGGAATTGGCTGGGCATATGTCAGTTGGTGGTGAGCAACTGTTTTCATTTGTATCACTTGTCTTTCACTTCTCTCTGTTATTTTCCTTTTCATTAATATTATTATTGTTATTACTTTCTGTTAATTATTAAACTTTTTATCCTAACCCATGAGTCATCTCACTTTCACCTTTCCAATTACCTTCAAGCCACTGCATAAAGTGAGCAGCTGTGTGGGGCTTAGTCCCTAGCTGGGGTTAGCCCATAACAGATGTGCTCCTTTGTTCTGCACACTGACTATTGCAGGAGGAACAGCTTTACTCCAAATTAGCCCATATCCTGGATTTGCAGCAGGAAAGTAGGAGGACATAGAGAGAAAGGGTCTTAATGCTAAGATACAAAGGGACATTTAGACATTTCCAGTGGTAGTGGGGAACTGGAGCAGTGTCAGAAAATTGTGTTATGAGAGCAAGTCAATGATACATTAGAGTTACAAATCATTATATTTATTTATCCATTCAAATTCTGAGAAGGGCTAAGTGTCTAGGAAATCCATGTTTGGATCATTCTTAATCTAAGATTCAACAATGAAGATTTGCTGAACCAAATTGGAAACTCATATATATATATTTTAATTTCTGGTGCAACATACCTCTCATTATTTTCTTACAACAAATAAACACACAAAAGCATGCACACACACACACACAAAACGCCCCTCACAGTAAGGTAGATTCTCTGTGTGGAGCTCGAGGTTGAACTTTGATTTTAGAATGTCTGTGTGATTTCATCAATCTGGACTTGTTTCGATGAAGATAAATCAGTTCCACAAAAAAGAAGAAACGCTCAGGAAGGAAAGTGCATTTTCTAAAATGAAAACTTAGATTAGAAAAAAAAAAGAAAAGCCCTTACTATTAAAAATAAAATAAAGCTGCTTTCCTATTTTTGTGCAGAGTGCTCCTTATATAAAAAATTTATTAGCTTCATATTTCCCTCAAATTCAATTATCATTTTAAATGAATCACCATAACTACAGTGCGTCAGTGATGTTGTTTTTATAAAATGTCAGTCAAACTGACATCAAGTTCAACCTTGTGTTGTCCTTGCAGTGGAGCATAGAGAATTTTAAGATGCAGCTCTGAAAAACTCAGAAAGCCTTCATCAGCTTCTTAATGAAATAATGGAAATTCAACTCTCTTTCACAAGAAAAAAATTAACATTTTAATTCTTACTCCAGCATTTTACAAAGCCAATTAAAAAGATTCTTCAGTATTAAAATTGATTCTGTAATATGGCCTATACTGGTAAAGGACAGTTTCAAAAGATTTGTTTTTAAAGATACTGTCCTGAAACAACACAGGCTAGCCAAGCAAAGTAAAGCAAAACAAAGATAATGCTTTCAAAAAGTCATCTAACCTTCACCTCAAAGGGAAAAAAAGGGAGCTATGCTCTTGTGGAAAGAAGATAAAGCCGTCAAAAAAGAATATAAACATTTTGGTTTAATTATTTAAATTCTTTATACAAATAAATGAACAAAAGTTGAACACAATATATAGTGGGGTTTTTTGTTATTTAATTACAAATTCTTTTTTAATTTAAGAATTTTATTTTATTTTTGATGTTAACTTTTGTTAGATTTGTCTGAACTGCACAAATAAATAAATGAGGAAAAAACCAAACCAAGCAATTTCAGACAGGACAGATAAACATGGTGACTTCTTCCTTTCTTATTCCCTGTGCTGCTTTCACATGACTTGGTGGCATTACTAAGCACAACATAGTCTCACCAAAATGAGTGGCATCATCTGTACCAATGTGAGAAGCACAAAGGAGGGCGTTTTCAGGATGCATATTTCTCACTGAAGAGTCTCCCTCTGAATAATTATTAATTCTTAAGGAATGAAGGACTGTGGCACAGACTCCCTCTTCTCACACAAGAACATTAACTCTTCTTTGTCACACAAGGTCTCACCAAACCAAGTTTAAATTTATTGCTAAACAAGCCCAGGTATTTTATGTATTTTGTTTTCAGGCACAAACACTGAGGGAATAGACAATCAAACTTCATAAGAATCCCATATAGTCAAATGGTCTGATTTTAGACCAGATAAAAATACAGTTTTTTCCATAATTTCTGTAATTTTACATGAAACTTGCCAAGTTATCCTTTTTATATTTAACTGTAACAGTGCAGATGAGTGGTACTCAGATATCTATCTCCCAAAATTCTGTTATCCAGCTGGTGAAATTTTGTAATTGCTTATATTTTCAAAGTCTGTTACTTTCCATCTGTTGAGTTGGAAGTCAAGTTTGACTTCTTGATTTCTCTTTTCTATCCAATAGTTTAAAAGGAGTTCAACACTTTATGACCCGCTCTAGTTGATACAGCCCTTGTTTTTCAAGCTGAGGTCTCACATACACAAAAATCCCACCATTTGTAAGTGCATTTTTCTTTAGCAAATTTTTCTTTTCATGTTGCATTAGTCCTCTTCTGTTTAACATTACTACAGCTGGCAGTAAGCTACTTGCAGGCTCTCTTCAAGTACAATGTCTTTTATGACAAAGCATAAACTCCCAATGAAGGCAATTTTCTGAGGTTCCCTCTATAGCTAAGAGCATTTCAGAGCTGCTAATCTGAGTTCCTGAAGTGCCTTAAGAATATCTATTTCTTTCTACTGACTACAGTGGATTTCTAAATAAATAAATAGTTTTTAAAAAAATCAGTCATTTTAGTCTAGTCCATGGTCAAATCTTTCACCAGATTTGCAACCTTACAAAGGGGGAAGCTTGCTGCTTTTAGGCTGAAGACAGGGAATGGAAATTTTGAAATCAAAGTGCAATTAATGCCGAGGAGACTGTAGTCAGACTTCCTTTGCTAAAAGATGTTCCCTTGAGAATGAGCAGTTTCAGTTTTTTTTCTCAAAACAGCAGGATTCAAATTTCTGTTTTACTCATGCCTTGTACTGATCCACGCTATTTCATAAGTATTTTGAGATCACTGCATTAGTTACTTAATATAGTGTGATTTTTTTAAAAAAATGTATCCTTTTGAATTGCTCTCTTCCTCACTATAAATGTTTCATGCACAACTGATACTTTCTTTCAGAGGTACCACAAAGCGCTGCCATTTCATCTCCATCTGCTACAATTTCACCAGTAGTACCAAGAGTGCCTGAAGAAAGAAAATAGGGAACTTTAAAGATTTTCCTTGAAACAGTCAGCTTGTAAATTACATCTCTATTCTAATGAAAGGTTTTGAAAACTACCTCCCAGCATGAATGTTTCGCCAAGTGGAAGGAAACCTAGCTACAATCAAGTGATAAGACATCCTATACTTCTTGTAAATTTATTTTCCTCTTAACATCTCTGAAAACTTCTATAGTTTTCTGATTTTCACTTGTTTGGTCTCCAGAATCTAAGAGCAAAAGACAGGAACACTTGGTTGAAAGATGCTGTAGCACACTGCTACCACTCACTGGTTGATGCCCACCCTGTTCCTGAACAGCGATCATCACCACTCAGCCAACTGCCACAGTTTATATACTGAGAATGATGTCATACAGTAAGGAATAATCCATTTGGCCAGGTTGGGTCAGCTGTCCTGGCTATGGTTCCACCTCCTTATACAACCCCTGGCAGAGCTTGGGAAGCTGAAAGCTCCTTGACTTAGTATTACTTAGCACAGCTAAAAACATCAGTGTATTATCAATATCATATCTCCACCTAAATCCAAAACACAACTCTATACCAGCTACTAGGAAGAAAATTAACTCTATCCCAGACAAAATCAGGAGATCTTACAGAATAAGAATCACACAGTAGTAGGGGTTGGAAGGGACCTCTGGAGATCATCCAGTCCAACTTCACTGCCATAGCATGATCACCTGCAGCATGTTGCATAATCACTTCCAGGCAGGTCTTCAGTATCTCCAGAGAAGGAGACTCCACCATCTCTATCACCCTCAAAGTAAAGTTTTTAAGATTTTCCTTATATTGAGGTGGAACTTGCTGTGTTCGGTTTGTGCCTATTGCCCCTTGTCCTGCCACTGGGCACCGCTCAGAAGAGTCTAGCCCCTTCCTCTAGACATCCACTCTAGATATTTATAAGGATTAATCAGATCCCACCTCAGTCTTCTCCAGACCAAACTGAGTCATCTCCCTCAGCCTCTCCTCATACAAAAGATATTCAAGTGCCCAGATCATCTTTGTAGCCAATGACACCATAAAGCAGAGACACCAAACAATAAATACATTAGCAGATACCTCAGGGTTTCTGTGGGGGGGAGAAGGAGACACAAAACCTGTTTCATTCTTTATCTTGGAAAATGTCCGTAAATTTACAAAACACACATTGATGTATCCCCTAGAATAAGGTCATTACTAATTTCTAGCACATCCAAATATTCCCCTCATACTTCATAAGCGAGGAATAAGTCAAAGGTTGGTCTAATAGAGGATTAAGAAAAGTAAACATAAGCCCAGCTGGGGTTTGATGTCTGAGTGTCTCTGGAGTCACAGAAGATAAACAGATCAATTTGTTGGGTTGGGGTTTTTTCATTCCCTCAGAGTATTAAATAAAAAAAAATGAACTAGCTTCAAACTGGAACTGTTGGAGAGGTTTCAGAGGAGGGTCACAAAGATGATTAGAGAACTGGAACACATCCTGTATGAAAAGAGGTTGAGGGAGCTGGGCTTGTTCAGCCTGGAGAAGAGAAGGCTGTAGGGGAACCTCATTGCAGCCTTCCAGTACCTAAAGGGATCAGAAAAACAGGAGGGGAATCAACTTTTTAAAAGGGTAGACAATGGCAGGACAAGGAGAGACCGATTAAAGCTCAATGAGGGGTGGTTCAAATTAGATATTAGGGGGAAGTTCTTTACAGAGAGAGTGGTGAGGGGCTGGAACAGGCTGCCCAGAGAGGTGGTGGATGCCCTGTCCCTGGAGGTGTTCAAGGCCAGGTTGGATGGGGCCCTGGGCAACCTTGTGTAGGTCCAGGCCTGGAGGTTGGTGGCCCTGCCTGTGGCAGGGGGGTTGGAGCTCTATGATCCTTGGGGTCCCTTCCAGCCCATGCCATTCTATGATTCTATAATTCAAAACACAGAAACACATTTCAGAATGCATTTTAATACAAAGTCTTCATTTGCACTGCCATTTCTGCAGGTACCTAAGGCAGAATAGTCACTGTACATACTTTGTTTGTTTTATCAAGTATCTGTGAGGGTTTTTATGCAGTGGGGTTCTCATAGGTTTTGTTTTCTAAAAATTTAAAGTTACACTAATGTGTAAGTTAAAAGCAGTATCTTAGTTTGGTTTATCTAGTAGGAAGAATCCCATGCATGATCCATTAACATCCTTATTCCAAGAACAGAGATGCAATCATTAGTATTTAAGCAGCAAGCTGATGGTGACAGCTGTTATCTTGGCCTGTATGTTTTGGCTTGCAAATCATCAGAGGATCCATGTGAAGCAGAAAAATACCAGGAAACAAAATTCAGCCCCAAGTTTTACTGCCATAGCAAGTGTGGAAAGTGAAAACAGGACAAAGCTTGTTTGTTTGCAAGAAACAGACGGTAACACAGCTCAGGAGAATTAGCATGGGAAAGAAAGAAAGGCTGTTGCAAATGCCTCCAGCCTTTCTCGCACTGGAGCAAACATTTGTGAAGCCGAGCAGGTCATTAATGACCATATGTCAGATTTCCCAGCAGTGCAGTGTCACGTTTCAGAGAAATTAATCTTACCCTATGTAAGAAGTAGCAATTTTGTTCCAATGACAGAAACAAAACCTCTCTGATGGCATTTTCTCAGTAAAAGAGTGTCTGCTTTTTCATCCAACACCAGAGGAAAATCAACACCTACAAACATATTATATAATAACTTGAAAAAAACATAACAACCTACATCATTAAGGAAAAAAAAAGTTGCACTTTAGAGGCTTCACTCAACACAGAGATCCCAAAGCATTAGTAACTTAGATATCGATAAATGGACCGTGTCTCAAAAGAATTATAATTTCAAATGGTAAGTGGTAGAAACAGTGGCTAAGGAAGTGATGTAAAACTGTCTAAGGTGAGCACAAAAGCTATCAGAAGCATCAAACGCCTTTGACTCTCAGATAGCACTCTGTGTGGACGTTCACATCAGAAAACAGGATCAGAAATACTCCCACCACAAGCCAATTTCAGCCTTTGCCACATACTCTTTCCCCACCTTATTGCACTGTTTACACCCTATTGAGCAGTTGTTTCGTGTTCTTCTCCAAATTCACTCACACTTGTGGCATGTTGTAGGAAGATTGCTGCTAAGCAAAGCAAAAGGACCTATCTTTACTGTCTATTACTAAACATCCATATTAGGGAATTACAAAACACTGTCTTTCAGTTGCAATAAAATTGTTTCGTTTTCTGAAGGGAGGAGAACAGAACTGCAGTGCAGCGTCAGATCTGCTTTTATCAGTATCCCTTGTGAACGGCTGTAAAAACTGCATACTGAGAAAAAACACAGAATCGAAAAAAAAAATAACATCAGGCTTTTCACTCCAGTACCTAGAAATAATCAGCGGTGTATTACATGAGGATATTAAGCCCTTGTCAAAGACAATTTCTCCAAAACCTGAGAAATGCTAGAGGTGGGAAGGACACCTTCTGTAAAGGTTAACATTGTTTTAGAATAAATAAATAAATAAAAATGTTCAATCTGCCATGCCCCTTGTCTCTAAACATAATAAAGTGGTGGGGCTACCTGCTTCCACAGATTTAAAGTTCAGCTAGAAGTCTGTAGGGAAGATACCAATTACTTATAATCTTCAAAGTATCAGCACTGAGAACCAATAATTTAGCTCCAGCTTTCCTCATAATCTCTACTTGTTTGGACACTTTTTTTTTTTACTACCCTTTTTCCCTAAATCCATCTCTGTTTTAATTTAATTTAGATTGTATCATTCAACAAAATACTGGTTTGACAGGCAAGTGTAACATTGGGTAAAAATCTGCTGGGCTGCTACAACATTTTCATTATCCTTTTACACCAGGAAAAATGATGATCAATGCCTGGTAAATACTATTGTTATATTTATAGATTTTCTTCTGGGTGATGAAATGCCTACACTTCAACACCAAACAGCTCAACAAAGCATCATGCTGTAACTTTGTGAATGAAAGAATACGATGTGTAAAAGGAAGAAAAGATCAAAAGGAAACAAATTATGTGAACTCATTAAACATCAGTCTTTCCTAAGCTTTCCCCATCAGGCAGTATTTCTAGGCTTTCTTTAACGGAATGAAATCCTGACTGATTTAAAAAATGCAAGTGACAATGGTCATGTCACAGGCTATGTGTCCCCTACCATAAACCCATTATTATTAAGAATAATTGTTTTTCAGTGTTCCAATGAAGAAGTGGTAAAGAAACACTAGTGGTGGTTTTCACTCATGTTCTTGTAACACGGATCAGTATCATTATTTAAAGCTGTGTGAGGCATTTTTCCAAACATAGACTGAAAAGCTTCTACATCAAGTTCTGAATTTACGAAGCATTCAAAAACGTCCTGTAAGCAGAGATCTACTCATCTGTAAATAAAAACCTCTGTCTGTATGTCTAGAGCTTCTCAGTGGAGTTAACACATCACATACTAAGATTTAAATTTGAGCCCGCTATTTGTTTTCATAATAATTGCCTTTAATGTTGCAACTTCAGTATAGTGTGCAATAATTTGAGACAAGGCAAGCTACATTGCAAACATGTAATTAAAATATTTTTTATTTTAATAATGGGAATTATGCTGCTCTATGGAACCAGTAACTATAACATATTAGCTATTCCTATGTAACACAATTTCATATTAAACCTTGTTAGCTATAGAAATGGTTTTGAACAGGTTGCTTGCAGGAATAACAATATCATTTCATATGGTATTGTTGTACATTTCTCACTGGTCTAAGAGCCATTTTTCAAAAAACACAAATATTTTAATTTTCCCCAGACTTCCAAGACATGGAGAAAAGGCAATGCATAATCCCACTCTAATGCCTCACAGTTGTTTTTAGGAGGAAACATTGCACATGATGTAAAATGGAGTTGTGTTTTGTAGGTAAAGCAATCTACTAGAGATTAAATGCAGTATAATAGGTAATTTCTTAAAGACTCTCCACACAGATCATTCTTAAATATGTCATGTGTTTTAAATTCATGTAAATCTTTCTTACTTCCTTATGTTTCTGTAAATTTCTTCATTTGGAGAGAGAGAATTTATTAAGTGAAACAAAGAGAACATCAGGATACTGTCATTATCCTGTCCTCTTCAGAAAGAAAAATATCAATGATGTATCTTATAGTCCCACTTGATTCTTTGGAGGCAATACCAAGCTTTTTGCTTGTTTGCTTGTTTGGGGTTTTTTTTGTTAGAATTACCCACTTCCTGAAGACACTATAAAATCACTTTTTATGAAATAGAAAAAGTTTCAAGTCTGCATTACAGATCACTTCATTAGAACCATGTAATTAGTTGCCTTGAGTGATCCCAGTAAAAAGCAGTATGTTCTCAGTAATTACTAACAGTAAAGTGAGAGGAGATTATAAGATAGAAAATCACTAACATCCTGTATAGCAAGGCAATCTGCTTTCCTTTTTCTAGTCAAATTATTAAATACCACAACAGTACAGATGTAATGCTTCAAAATAATTCCATTTCTATCAATAAAAAAATGAGGGGGGTAAGCTCTGTTAAAAAAGTTCCTTCTTTTCAGTCAAATTATGCACCCATTTGCAGAGGAGCAGTCTCTTCCATTAAAGGTTTTCACCACTCAAGCTTTCCTGTTTACATCCTAAAACAGAGGTCTTTAAACTTTGGTACTTGGTATCAGTCCTCATTGGCAAAAATCTCATTACCTGCACATACTTATTTTTGTAAACATATTCAGATATTCCTCCAGCTTGTTAAGGCACACATCTATGTTTTATACCAGGTACAGAGCGATATGCTTTTCCTTTTCCCTGGCTGTAAATTCCATACTGCAACTGTTACAGACTGCCTATAATCCCTTCAGCAATCCATGATTTTTTGATTTTTTTTTAATTATTTTTAACCTCCTCCTGTTCTTTTTCTTCAGTTTCAATAAGTTTGTGATGCTAACAATACTATAACCTGAAACTTAACATACATGTGCCCTTGAAAAATCTCTTATTAGAAATTGACCTATTGAGTTAAAAGACTAATAAAATGTTCTTGTGTTCATAGGTATGTATGTAAAATGTACACACACATAGCTATGAAAGTTAGGTATAAAAGAATAAAAGGCAATATAAACCCATGATTTCTCAACATTTCTGAGACCAAATGTGTGGTTCTGTGTTCAGTTTTTGAGTTGTCCAGGTTTTGAAAAATTGGGGTGAGTCCAGCTAAGGGTTACAAAGATATTTGCTGGGCTGTGTAGCATATAACATAATGGGGGTTTTTGGATGGAAAAAAGAGTTAAGGGGAGGGGAGTTAATTTGTATGTTCAGCTCCTCATGGTTGGAACCTGGAAGCAGCTGCGTTTTTCCCACCGGAGAAGGGAGCGAGAAGATGTAACGAGCTGTGCAGACACCAAGGCTGGAATGGGTGGGGGAGGAGGCGGCCCAGGTGACAGAGGGAAAGATGTCCCTGCAGCCCCTGCAGAAACCCATGGAGAAGGCCAAGAGGGGCTCCACACTGCATGGAGCAGGCGGAGACATAGAGGAGATGCTGTGACCCTACGTTGGAACAAGCCCCTGCCAGCACTTGCAGCCATGAGGAGAAACAGAGACACAGAGATGAGCAAGAGAGAGTTTTGCACTGGAACAGGTTTGCTGGGGGAGCCTTATAACCCCACAGAGGACTGGGACTGAGAGACGTTGTGATAAAAAGATAAAGCCCTGTGGGAAAGGATTCATGTTGTAGAAGTTTGTGGAGGACTGTCTCCCCTGGGTGAGACCCCACGGTGCAGCAGGGTGAGGAAGGAATGCCGTTGTCCCCCCACCCCCAGCCAAGGAGGAAACCAACTTGCAAGGGACTGACCGAAGCCCCCATCTCCCAGTCCATGTCCCCCTGTGCTGCGATCGGGGGGAAGAAGGGAGTGAAATCATGACAAGAGTGAAGTCTGCTAAGAAGGGAGCGGAAGGGGAGGTTAGAGTTGCTTTAAGACCTGGAAGAGCAAAACAGCTCATGAAGAAGTAACCGAGAACCCCATTTTTTTCCCAGTCCCTGCCCCCTTGTGCTGCAAGCAGGGGGAAGAAGAGAGCAAGATCATGGCTAAAGGGGAGTCTGCTTAGAATGAAGAGGTGGGGGGAAGGTGCTACCGAGAACCCCATTTTCACCAGTCCCTGCCCCCTCTGTGATGCGAATGGAGGGGGGAAGAAGGGAGCAAAATTCTGACTAAAGTCTGATAAAGAGGGAGTGGGGGGGGGGGGAGTATTTTAAGATGTGGTCACACTTCTGACTCTGGTTTTCACTGTTCTTTGTAGTGTAGTGTAATAAATTAGATAGTTTTCTCTTCTTCATTCTGTGTTGAGTCTGTTTTGCCCATGTCATTCAATGACAGGATGAGCCCTCCCTGTCCTTATTTTGAATCCTAAGCCTCTTAATATATATTCTTCCCTGTCCAACTAAGAAGGGGAGTAATAGACTGACTTTGGTGGATGTCTGGCCTCCAGCCAGGGCTAAACCACCACAATAATTTACTGCCTTGGCAAAAACCAAATAAAATATATCTGAGCAGTGAGACACAAAACCAACTATTCAAATAAGTTTTCTGCATTAAATACATTTTGGAAGAGGACCCTTGTCTATGCTGAGGGACTGGGCTGTGTCCTGCAGATGGGTCCATTGCAGCTGGCTGGAACTGGCTTGAAGTGATCGTGACGCGACATCCTTCTACAAAGATGACCCATGCAGTTGCACTACTACCAAAAACTTCCCATATACACTCAATACAACACCTTACTGTCCCTCAAATGTAGCCAACAGCTAAGACATGATCTCAGTCAGCACCTCTCATCTCATGGCAGAAAAATACTTCATCTTTTTTCTAAACCATGTGCAAGATCATCTCGAACTCTATTTTTCTGACTCCAGACTTTATCACTTTTACTCAAGCCTGAGTGCTCTGTGAGCCACTTTGTACAGTGGCTTACAGGTAGTGTCATCTTCTGCAAGAAAGGGTAACTTGCAACACTCCTTTTCTGCCAACGTGCTAAAAAATACCACCCAATGTTCTGTATATTTCTGCCACACCCTCCCATTTCTTTTCCTACATTTTTTCAGGCTTTTTTTCCCTTAGAAGCTTCTTTCAACTCATAATTTCTGTCATTATTTCCAGCATCTTTCTCATATTTTTGCTATAGCCATTTATAAAAAAGTGAAGTGTCAAGTTGATCCAGTATCAAAGCAATACTTACAATCCTGTTTCCCATGTAGTCTATTTCTCTTACAATTTTTCTTCATCAGTCAGTCACCATTTTGCAATGAACAAACCTTTTCAACACGTGGCCTTGAGTGCTACCCACAACTTCCTTTATGTGATCCTTTTAGTAGAGGCAAGAAATGAATTATTTACTATGAGCGTGATGAGGCACTGGCACAGGCTGCACAGAGAAGCTGAGGCTGCCCCTGGATCCCTGACAGTGTTCAAGGGCAGGTTGGATAAGGTTTTGGGCAACCTGGTCTGGTAGAAAGGATTGGAACAAGATGGGCTTTGAGCTCTCTTCCACCTCAAACCGTTCCATGATTCTATGAATATACCTCATTCTACTGTTCATCACTGAAGATCTCATTTTAGTGCCCATGATGTGGCAGTGAATTTACCAGTACTGAACTAAACCTGGGATGGAGTTAAGCAGTGACCATATTATGAAGCCTGTCTTGGTTTTGTCTTGTCTTGAACAACCTAAAGAATGTAAACCCTTGCCATCTTACCGTATGCTGCTTTTTTGTTGTTCAGGGGCACAGAGTGTGGGGGGTATGTTAATGAATTCAGGAAGAAAAGCCAGGTCTGACACAGGCTTCAGCAGTAGTTGCTGTTGAGTTTCAACCAAGCTAAAAGAAGAGTCATTTGTGTTCCTGCTTTGTTACATGTCCCTTAGCTTTGAATCTGTACATCTCACCTATAACTACATGTCTTGTTAAACAGCCTCTTGTGGCAGAGCCTGCCAGAAGTGTTGGAAACAGCAGATAACAGCACCAGCTTGTTTCCCTTCCTCCCACCATTGTTCTGATTACAGTAATAAATTACAAGTGGATTTCTCTGGTCAGTAAATTATTTCAGAGAAATGTTTCAATTTCAGTCATTTCTGAAGATATTCTGAATTCTATTTTAATTTTCTTGATGATTTCAACAGGAAAATAAATTGGAAAGTTTTTGGTGTGAGGTTTTGTTTTTTTTTTTCCCTCTAATTTTTACTATTTTTTCAGAGCTCTGGAATAGGCTGCCCAGGGAGGTGGTGGAGTCTCCATCTCTGGAGATATTCAAGACCCGTCTGGATGCCTATCTGAGTAGATATGTCCTAGGGAGCTGCTTTGGCAGGGGGGTTGGACCCCATGATCTCTCAAGGTCCCTTCCAACCACTAGGATTCTGTGACTCTGTGGTTCTACACTATTAAGTGGAATTACAAAGAGCCTGTAAGCTTTGGTCTTCAGGGACCATGGCAATATGGCCTCAAGGAAAACCACACATGTCACATGTTGCTAGTCTGTTAATTTCTCCCATTTCTCATTACTGGGTGCCTGAATTATAGCATCCTCATTTCTCCCTCCTGTTAGACACGGAAAATAAAAGCATTATTCAGAATGCAGGGGAAATACTCAGCTAGTTCTTACTAAAAGAATCAGGAAGAATTGTTAGAAATTGTGTGACCGTTGCTGCAGTATGTATGGAATGAAGTGAATGTGAATGAAAGTGAATTTTCCTGTAGTGCATCTACTCCAAAGCTGGAAACAAATGTTGTATCATGCTGCTTAAATATACTGGTTTATAGTTTGTATTTATTAAATTCAAGCATTCCCCAGACATCACACACATTTAAATACATTCAATTTCCATTAGCTATTGGAACTAGGGAGTGAACTTGCCTGTGAACTATAAATTCATAGCCTAGTAAAGGAAAGAGCAAGGAACTCATTTTTGATTGTAAAAACAGGGTAAGACTGAAAAACACTTTCTTTGAAGGAAGTCATTTAGTTATTTTCACATGCCTCACAAATGTTCAGACTTCCCAGATTCTTCTTCATGTAGGGAAAACATGTTCCTCTGTAACAAAAAGTTAGAAGGACAGTTTCCTCCAAAGCTTGAAATAGCATATTTGAAGAATATAAATATTAAATAAGGAATTAAATATATAATCTAATCAAGTTAGTCTCAAAAAATAACTTCACCTAAGATATCACTTGGAGGACAATGCTTTTTTTTAATAGAAACACAAATGTCTTTGATGATAAGAACCTAATAAAAAATAACTGATATCACATTTTCATAATCAAGTGCATCAACAAGCCCTGACATCACATAAAATGTGTGTAAAAAGCATAAGTATAGTTTATCAATTATGAATATAACCTATTGAAACACAGTTTAGAAGTAGCTGCTAGTAAAGCTGTTTACATGAGGGTAAATGGATGGGAGGAGAGTCTTTTCTCATGAACCAATATGTGAGTCTTCTGAAAGAACCCCACATTGTTGTAGCTTTGCATGGTTTGGTTTTGGTGAAGAAGGGTGGGCAGTAGGGGTGGCTCCTGCAAGAAGCAGCCAGAAGCTCGCTGCAGGCACAACAGAGCAAACACCAGCCAGCTCAAGGCCAGAGTCATCGCTGACCAAGGCTGAGCCCATCAGCGATGGTCACAGTGCCTCTGGGAACCACATTTAGGAGGGAAAAAACCCACAAGCAGCTGCATTTTGCCCCCAGAGAAGGGAGTGAGAAGATGTAAGAAACTGTGCAGGCAACAAGGCCAGAGAAGGTGGTTGAGGAGGTGCCCCCGCAGCCCATGGAAAAGGCCGAGACCCCACCTGCAGCATGAGGAGAGGCCCCACGCTGGAGCAAGTGGACACATACAGGAGATGCTGTGACTTTGGATGAAGAACCAGGCCACAGATCTACAACTTCATGGAGAGAGACAGGAGGAGACAGAGAGAGAGAGAGAGAGAGAGATCCAAGACAGAGCAGGTTTGCTGGTGGGGGAGAAGGCCTGTGACTCCATGGAGAGCCAGGCTGGAGCAGCCTGGGCCTGAGAGACTGACAACATTCTGTGATTTATGACTGCACCCCACAGAAGTGACCCACACCGGGGCAGCTGGTGAGGAGCTGAAGCCCTGTGGGAAAGGACTCCTGTGGAAAAAGTTCGTGGAGGACTGTCTCCCATGGGTGGGACCCCACAGTGCAGCAGGGGAAGGGTGTGAGGAGCCTTTCCCTGCTAAGATTACTGATGGCTTCTTCTCATCTGTCCAGCCTCACCTAGGTCATCCCTGGACTATTTGTGCTTGTGATCAAACGTGTCAAAACATGAAGTGTTGCCAGGCTCCAAGTTCCAGGAGTATGGAAATGATAACATTTTCAATCAGCACAGGTGCCAGTGCCAGCCAGAGCACTACCTGTGCAAATACACCAGGAGCAGGTGGCCCACTGTGATGTCAGCAGGCAGTGGGATGTGACGTCATGTCGCTGGGTGCCGGCAGAGTCTGGCTCAGTCTGGCTCGTGCCTGGATTCCCACTGAGCGTGCCTGCGAGGTGTGGAGGCTCGAGCCAGGCTTCTCTAGGTGCTGAGCGGTGTTTCGGTGTCTGCCATCGGCAGCTATTGGTGCCCGTCCCGGAGCTGTGCCCTGTGTTTCCCCGGCCCTGCCTGGCTGAGGCAGCTGGACACTGTGTGGTGTGCTTTCAGTAGCGGAGGTGAGCTGTGTGAGGAATCGTGGCTATTGGGTGGCCATGGGGTGGGCCGTGGGGCATGGAGAGCTGGGAGAGTGTCCTTCTGGAGCCAGAGGCCTGGACATGCTTCCTCCGCTCGTCTTGCCAGGACAGCCAGTGACTGTGGCCCCTCTCCCTTCTGCAGTGCAGTTCTCTCCAGCCCGCGGCAAGAAGCCAGTATGGCCACAGAGGAACAGTGGAGCTGCCCCATCTGCCAGGATGCTCCAGATGACGTGGCTTATGTGACACCCTGTTGCCACAAGTTCTGCCTGGGCTGCATCCTGCGGTGGGCAAAACAGAAGTCATCATGTGCCCTGTGCCGCCAGCATGTCAACAGCGTCCGCTTCTCCCTGCGGTCAGAGGACGATTTCTTGGAGATACATCTTAGACCACCATCAGATCCACTGGACGACGATGACAACGTGCAAGATCAGGGGAGAGCGGAACCAGCAGCCGGCACAGAGGTGTCTGGCTTCCCACCTGAGGCCTGGGCAGCCTTCTTCCAGCATTCTGAGGAGGCACTGGAGCCCCTGCTGCCCTGGCTGCAACAGGGGCTGCTGTCTGCATCTGAGTGGTGGGAGGCACGTGTTATGCAGAGCATCGTCATCTCCACTCTGTGTGACCACGGGCTGGATGAGTTGGCGTTGGTCCGTTCGCTCCAGCATGTCCTGCACGACCAGGCGGTGACCTTTGTGCGCCAGCTCATCGAGGCTGCTGCTGAGCGGTGCGGGGAGCAGATGCTCCAGTACACAGAACAACTGGACTCCGAGGCTGCTGAGGAGCAGGAGGACAGCCCTGCAGCCAGCCCTGGGCCTGCCCTCTCCCCTGGGGGGACTTCCACCTCCTCCCCAGAGGAAACTCCGGCCTCCTCACCGGAGGGGACTCCTGCGCCCTCCCCTCAGCCATCTCCTCCTCCCTCGCCGAGGATCACTCCTGCCCCCAACCCCAGCATGGAGGAGCCCTTGGAGGAGCTGGAGCAAGAGGAGGAAGCTCCCTCCACTGCTGCCCAGGACGGAGACTTGTCACCCAGGAGGAGTCCCACCTCCTCACCCCGGCGCCCCCCAAAGAGGAGGGCCAGTGGCTCCCCAGACGACCATTCAGAGCCCAAGAGGCCACATCACCAGCAAGATTAGGGAGACTTCGGAACCATCGAAGCCGGGCCTGGGCCAGCAGCTGGGGCATACACCAGTCCCCATGGCCACCCCGCAGCACCTGCTCTTTTTCTCTGTCTTTTCCTTTACTAATTAGGTTTTTTTTTAGGATAGTTGTTTGGAATTAGATAGCCGTTGTAGTTAAGTCCCAGTTCTTTATCATTTCCTAGTTCACCTTCCTGATACTCTGTTTGTTGTTTTATTGCTTTGGTTTCCATTTTTTGTTCTACCTCATAAGGAATAAAGCATTTACCACGTTTACTTGACTCTGAAAAGGACAATGTGTTCTCATTGACTGTCGTGGCTTTGCCCCAGGTGAGCGCTCAGCACCACACAAACGCTGCTCGGGGGATGAGCGAGAGGTCGGGCTGTGCAGAAGGGTTCCCGAGATCGGGGTGTCCCGTGCAACTCCCCAGAACCACAGTGAAACAGCCACAGAAGCACGTAGCTGTGCAGGTCTCGGGATACAGGGAATGCCTTTGGTTTCAATTCAGGGAGAATGTGCTTCACTGTTGCTGAATACTTCCCTGGTGTTTAGCGAAAGCACCATTTTTTAATTCTACACTTTTGCCACTCAGATTTGCTTACAGGTTTCAGTAGGAAACTCTTCTTAGAAACATTTTCCTAAGAGAGGTCAGTCTTCTTTTTTACATGAGGCATCTGTGTACCATGGCAGAGTAGCTGCATTCTTGTCAGTTTCTCATTGAAAAAGTAACACACTGCAAGAAACTTTCATTTATGTGCAATGTCACTGACCCCATGACCAGCTTCTGCTGCTGTCTACACTGCAATACTTCTGAAGCAGCTTGAAGGTTTTCACTGGACTGCTGCTAAATTTCTGTGGCCTCAGTGGAGATGATGAGAGTGGGGGTCTATGCCCACACTCACAGGACTGTGCTACTGACACTGTGTCCTGCACAGCCAGCTCACTGAAGGGACAGATGCTGCTGTCATCGTTTCCCAGGAAGAACCAGTTGCTTTGGATGAGAGAGGAACACTTTGAACCCAAAGTGCACTGAAGGGTTTCCTTGAGGAGCTTGCCATAACAAGTGCCTCACTGCAAGATTTTGCCGGATGCTGTGGATATTCCCTTGGGGTTGGGGTCCTGGCCCTGCGCCGGGGAGACACCATCACTCAATCCCTAACCAGAGATCAGGACCCTCACCTGTCCGCTGCCTGAGCTCCACTATTTCCTCTGCCCGGCGGGCGGGCGGGCTGGCCGGTCTGAGCTCTCCCGCTCGCCTGCCTGCGCCGCGGGGGGGGCAGCGACTCCTCCTCACCCCCTTTGAAGGGCAGCGGGAGGTGGGGGGGGGCACGTGACGTAAGGGGGAGGGTGAGCTCGGGCGAGCTCGCGGCTTGTGGCCGCGGGTCGAGGGGTCTGCGCGGGGTGCCCGGGCCCGGGCACCCTCTGTACAGCCCGACCTCTCGCCCAGCCCCTCGCAAGAGGCACGAGTCACGTTCACGTGAAGCAGCAGGGAACGGGGCGCCTGGCTGCTGACCGAGCCCGAGGTTACTCACACGCAGGACAAGCCCAGCACACTGTGCTCGCCGGGGGCGGCAGCAGCCACGCAAAAGCTCCGTCACCCGGCTGAAGGCTGCACGGTCACTAATGTCACCCTGGCGCCTCCTGCTAAGCAGCGGGAAGGCAAGTCAGCTCTGTGCGGGAGGAGGAGGACCAGCCACAAGCCACCCTCGTTTGTCACCTCCCGTCACACGTGTGCACAGCACGAATCGAGCAGCAGCACCAGCAAAACCCTCTGCCTGGGGAGGGGAGTGAGGACTGGGAGCTGTGCAAGGGAAGAGGGAAATAGAAGCTGTCAGAGTTTACTTTCACACCAGATGGACCTTTCCATCCCACAATGCTACCGAAACCTTAACTGCATCCAGAAAACGTGAACTGTAAAGAAACAAGTACTACATCTCGGTGTCAGGGGTTCAAGTCACATCCAGCTACAAGGGATTTTCAAAATTCTAATGTGACTCTTCAACAAAATATTCTGGACTATAACAAGCACCAACAGGGATATTTCCTGTTCCAGTTATTCATTTGTAAATAGTTCTATTGTATATTCACCACTTCTGGTTTCTTCCTTAGAGGAGAATACCAGATTACTCAAAAATAGTACAAAGTATTTTCACCAAAACCACTGTTTAGAAAACACTTTGAATGTTCAAGCATCTAGTGGGATAGAAACATCTGAATAAGAATCATTTATTTTTATATAGTGTAAACTATATGTTTCTGACCTCCTGGAAGAAAAGTTCCTCACCTTTTTTCTCTGAAATAGAAAGAAATATGGCAGGGAGAAGGAAAGAGAGGGAAAGGGGGAAGCCAAGGAAAAATCTTTGTATATTTTACAAGATGATAGAATTGAAATTAATATTGAATTTGGCAGAGCTCTGGCTCTTCAGGGAAATTTGGCTAAGATGACCAAGTTTCATGGGGACAACTGCTTAGCTTGTGCTCTGGATGTACTGCAGACTGATCTCACAGAGTGCTGCATGTACACAACGGGACAAGAGTCCTAGCCCAATCACTCTATCTTTCTTTCTGCTAAATAACCTCCCAGATGGACAAATCCTGATCCGTTCTGGTCCTGATACCTGTGCAAATCCACAGGTATTTGATTTTAGTCAGAGAAAACTCTCCAGATCTACACATCTTTGACTAGAGGCAGAATTTGGTTTTGTTGTACACTCATTTTTGGAAGAAGACTCCATCATGTTTAAAAAGGTGGGAGGTGAACTCCTGGGTCTATTTCAAGGTTATATTGCCAGCCAGAGTATCACTGTGACCATTTTGCAGCCTGTTTATTGCCCCACTTTGCAGCGTGTTTATTCTCTGCACTTTGTAGAGCTGTTACAAGTGATGCATCAGATACTTTTGCTCATCTGGCTATGACTGTCCTTATTTTTTTAATCACTCTGTGTGTGAAAGGATTATTTTTTTTACCAACGAAAAGTGACATGAAATGTCTGTCCCACCTTACAATTTGACTGAAGGCCCAAGAGTTAGAAAAGAAACAGACAAGCCTACAGATCTTGCGTACTGTAGCACTTGCCACCTCATTTGTCTCTGCAAAATAGCTCATTTGGAGAAGATACACCTCTGTATTTCACACACTAAGGCACAAATGGCCTGATGAGTAGACCAAAGGCTTAATGCAGTAGAAGAAACCCAGTCTATAAATCCACTAGGAGACCCAGGTTATACATACATAAACCAAACAGAAAGACCTTAACCCTTCTGAGTAAAAAACGTTCCCATCTAACCCCACTGAGAAGAGCTGGTGAAGAGTTTGTAGTGTGAGCTGTTCATTTATTGATGGAGGGCCCTTTTAAGACGGACAGGTGGCAGAACTGCAATAATCTGGAAAGTCTTGAGCACATGCGTCAGTCATTGTCTCAGACATCAGCTAGGGTATTTACTTTGTTCAGTTCAGAAATGATGAGTAGCATGTTCATTTGTGCCTGTCATCATATGCCCAAGACATGTGTCATGCTATAAAAACTGTAGTTTTAAGTAGCTGTCTCCTGTGTGCTGTGATCAGACCCATTCCTTAGTGCAAATATGCCTTTCTTCTTTTTATCTCACCAATTAGAGATATAGTAAACCTGGCAGTTCAAAACAAGGTTACCATCCTCAGAACAAAACCATCATGATGACGTTTCACTAAACAGTGCATTTTGTTGCTTACAGCACTGGATAGAAGTAATTCCTTCATAACCTCTTACATCAGGAAATCAGTTCAGCAAAAGCTATTTTCACGTGACAGTTCCAAAGGAGGAGATCAGAAACTGAACCCTAAATGCAAAAGTCCAACAATAGTAAAAAGACAGATTCATGTGGAGATGAGCCAAGTTTTGCCTGTATTTTTGTTGTTGAAAATGCCCTTGAGTAGTAAAAAGTAATATTTTTAATTAGACCAAATGACTGTAAAGACAGAGATATAAATAAATAAACACAAGAGATTTCACTTTTCCTGTGCCAGCTAAGGAAGGCAAGGAGCAGGCTGACTGGACTTGTAACCCTGTATGCTTTACTCTAGCTATCAGCCGTGAATCTTGTGAAAGATAATTTTCTTTCTGCAAGCTTTGCCTCTAAAAGTTGTTGTAGCCTTCTTATATCATCTCCTCCTTAACAAAGCAGCAAAGCCAAAATCTCAGTGGACTAAATGCTCTATTTTGTCTCCACATCAATATTTCATAAGGGATTTACATACAGTTAGTATGTTCCACTTCTCCTGCTCCTCATGCATGGATAGACAACAGGAGCAACTCTGTACTCAAACCCACCGTGTGCACCAAGTAACACTACGGTTAGCCAGTCCTTGCAAGCCCACACTGCTATTATTCCTCACTTGTTTCCCATTATCCTTGGCCTTCCCACTCTCCCCACCTACACAGAGTTAAAAATGCAACACTTCTAAATATACCTTTGGGATCTGTGGGTTTCCCAGCAGCAGATTTTGAGCAGTTGGCATTTGACGTCACCAGCCCTGAAAGAGCTGTCTCTTCCACACCACTTTTCTCTATAAATCCTAAAGTCCTCAAAGAGACACGTCTCTCTCAGACTTTTGGATGGGGAAAATGTACCAATGGAAGGAGGAATCAGGAGCTGAGGCACTGACAAAGTTGTTGGCAAAACGCAGCTCTCCCAGGTCCCGCCCCTGCACTCTCTGCTGCACCCTGGCTCTTCACGGGCACAGTGATGGTGGTTTCTCCTTCCTGAGGTGGAGCCTTGCTGGAATAATTGGTGTACTAATTAAGAACTGCCCTAAACATCAGCCTGACTTGCAAGAAGTGGAAACCATCCTTTCTCCAAAAGAGCAGTTTGAGTAAAGATTAGATGAGATCAGGAGCAATCTCCCGCTTCCTGCCTGTGGGAAACAGAAAACCCTTCAGGACACAACCGTATTTTTCTTCCTTTTACAATCTCTAGCAGCATGCAGAGCAAGGGGACTCTTCTCTGGGGTTTCAGAGTCAGGCACAAAGAGTTCTTGTTCTTTTTGATCATACCCAGCCACACAGCAAATAAAACTTTTGCCATGCTGGAGCAGGTGGAGACACATGAAGGATCCCATAGGAAGCCTACACCGGAGCAAACTCCTGGCAGGGCCTGCAGCCCATGGAGAGAGGGGCCCATGCCAGAGCAGGTTTGCTGAGGTTACTTGTGACTCCATGGAGGGCCTGGACACAGCACTCTGGTCCTGAAGGTCTGCTCTCCTTAGAAGCCACACTGGGCGAGTTGGTGAAGAACTGAAGCCCCATGGGAAGGACTCACATTGGAGACGTTCATAGAGGTCTGTTTCTCATGAGTGGGACCCCACGCTGGAGCAGGTGCAGTGTGAGGAGTCCCCCGCCCTTCCCCACCAAGGAGGAAGGAGCAGATGAGACAACATGTCATGAACTGACCCCAACCCCCATTCCCTGTCCCAGTGAGCCCAGGAAGTAGGGAGGGGTGGGGGAGGGATTTTACGATTTGGTTTTATTTCTCGTTATCCTACTCGGTTTGCATTTGGTAATAAATTACATTAATTATATTCCACATATTGCCTGTGCTATTAATTGCTGAATGAGCCTTCTCTGTCCTTACCTCAACCCACATGTCTTTTGTTATATTTTCTCTCCCCTGCCCACTGAAGGAGGGGAGCAATAAAGTGGCTTTGGTGGAGATCTGATTTCCAGACAGGGTTAAACCACTACACCCTCATTCGGTAATTTTATTACAGGTTGTCTTTAAAGCAACAATCACACAACTTTTTCCAACACTAACAGGAACATGTGAAAAACCTGAGGGAGTACACAAGCAAAATTCCATTTCTCCCCTTTATGCAGGCTTTACAGCTCTCAAGACAACGTATTTCACTCCAGGTTTGTTTTGTTTCCTTGTCATCATCCCTCCAATGGGAAGTTGATCCTTGAACCCTGGGCTGCATTTGACAGTGATATAGCCATCTTCTTCACACTACTGCAATTAAAGGAATGCTAATTTATGCCATGAGTCCATATGTTCACACCAAGGATTGGATTCATTATTTAATCCAGAAAAATGCATCTGAGATTTTTTTTTCAACACTATGCAAAGGTCCCTGATCAGCTTTCAATACTGTGAGCCAGATATTTTGTTCCGTATTTTGTACTAATGTTTAATCTCAGCAGGATCTCTGTTCTACGAAAGCTTTGAAAGGCATACAAATTAATTATATGTATCAAAGAAACCATCACAATTTCCACATCTAATTAGCACAATGTGGTAACATTCACAGTGATATGCTGTTCACCATAATCTTCTTTGCAAGAGCTTATTTTCTACTTTCAAAGTCCCGTTAAGGAAGACAGCCAATCTCATGTTCTACACATCAAGCCATAAGCATTCATCAGGGTGTCAGCAGAGAGTAACACTTCTAGCCTGTCAATATTTAATCTGCAGTCAAATTAAATCATAGACCATTAGGCCCAGTTCATTAAGAGTTCAGTGCACATGTGGAACTGGATGTCATGAAGCTTCTAAATGAAGCATATACAGTCTTCTGCTCCTTCACCATGGAAATACCACATATGCACACTACATATGCACAGCACCACTACACCCTCTTGTTCTTAAGTACACGCTGCATCAGCGCTGTTACTGCTGAGAAATCACCACATTGCCTTTGTGGATGGGCAGCCTGGACCCCTCTGCTGATGTCAGAGTTCAGCACAGGACCAAAGGGCTGGCATTAGCTTTCAGCAGTGGGATAATATTTGTGTTAAATGATAGTAAGAAACATGCCAGCTATGCAGGGAGCTCCGCCCCTTGCTCCTGTCCCCTCTCCATATTTTCTCAAATTTAACAAACTGGGCTTGGAGGAAGCTCATTCCTCCAGGTCTTTCTGAGAGCAGCAATTAAAAAGAAAACCCACCCTTAGATTGATGATCAGCAGCCACGCCTTCACCTCTCTTTGTGCAGCTCAAATGTGAGACAAACCTCGGGCCTGAAGGCGTCTGCCTTGTGCCAGACTATGCTAAAGCAAAGTGCAAGGAGTGGGGTTGAGCTGAGATCTGGAGTCAAACCTTCAGATAATGTGGTCCTGCAGCAACAGCCTGAAACACTGTTTACAGCATAGCTTGAGACTTCTGTAATAACACTGTGTAAATGGCACCTGCTCTTAGCTGGTGATGTGTCTGACAACAGGCAGCTCTGACTCAACATGGGTGAAGACAAGGTCATCAGTGGCAGTTTAAAAGCCAGTTGACTGGAGATTAGCAAATGTGATGCCCATCCACAGGAAGGGCCAGAAGGAGGACCTGAGGAACTGTAGGCCTGTCATTCTGACCTTGGTGCCTGGGAAGATTACAGAGCAAAGCATCCTGAGTGTCATCATGAGGCACATGCCAGAAAAACAAGTGATCAGGCCCACTCAGCACAGATTCATGAAAAACAAGTCCTGCTTGATCAACCTGGTCACCTTCTATGACAAGATGACACACTTAGTGGATGAAGGAAAAGCTGTGGATGTTCTCTACCTGGATTTTAGCAAAGTTTTTGCACTATTCCCCACAGCATTCTCCTAGAGAAACTGCCTGCTCTAGGCTGGGCTGAGTAAAAAATTGTCTGAGTGGCAGGGCCCAGAGAGTGGTGGTGAATGGCGTTAAATCCAGTTGGCAGCCAGTCACCTGTGGTGTTTCTCACTGTTGGTCTGCTTGAAGGTAGGAAGGCCCTACTGAGGGATCTGGACAAGCTGGATCAATAGGCCAAAACCAATGGCATGAGGTTTAACAAAGCCAAGTGTCAGATCCTGCACTGGGGTCATAATAACCCCAAGCAGTGCTTCAAGCTTGGGGAAGAGTTGCTTGACAGCTGGCTGAACATGAGCCAGCAGTGTGCCCAGGTGGCCAAGAAGGTCAACAGCATCCTGGCCTGTATTAAGAAGAGTGTGGTGAGCATGACTAGAGAAGCAACTGTCCCCTTCCACTCAGCACTGGTGAGGCCTCACCTTAAGTACTGTGTACAGTTTTGGGCCCCTCACTACAGAAAAGACAATGAGGTGCTAGAGCATGTCCAGAGAAGGGCGACAAGGCTGATGTGGTAACTGGAGAATAAATGTTATGAGGAGGGGCTGAGGGAACTGGGGTTGTTTAGTCTGGAGAAAAGGATGTTGAGGAGAAACCTAATTGTCTCTACAGCTACTGAGCGGAGGTTGTGGAGAAGCAAGTGCTGACCTTTCCTCCCTAGTGACAAGTGATAGGATAGGAGGAAATGGCATCAAGTTATGCCAGGGGAGGTTTAGATTGGATATTACAAAAAACTGATTCCCAGAGAGGGTTGTTAGGCATTGGAATGGGCTGCCCAGGGAGGTGGTGGAGTCTCCATCCCTGGAGGTATTTAAAAGACAGGTAAATGTGGTGCTGAGGGACAGGGTTTAGTAGTGGATGGCAGGTTAGTGTGATGGTTGGACTTGATGATCTAAAGGGTCCCTTTCAACCAAGACAACTCTCTGATTCTATGATTCATCCTTTCAACCCAAAGCATTCTATGATTCTAATATAATTATCCTTTAAGAGACAGGGTCACTTGGAAACATAAAGTAGTGGGGAAGTCTGAATCTTTCTGCTATCCCAGTAAACTCTCCTTATCCCATCAAATAAGGTTTTGGTTTCCTGGGTTTTTCCTCTCCCTCCCTTCCCAACTCCCTCTATTACACCCCCCTCGCCCCTCCCCACTTAAAGAACAAGCATTTGTGTGGTGCTCAGTTCTCAGCAGGGGCAAAGCCACGACAGTCAATGAGAACACATTGTCCTTTTCAGAGTCAAGTAAATGTGGTAAATGCTTTATTCCTTATGAGGTAGAACAAAAAATGGAAACCAAAGAAATAAACCAACAAAGTATCATGAAGGTGAACTAGGAAATGATAAAGAAATGGGACTTAACTACAACAGCTATCTAATTCCAAACAACTATCCTAAAAAAAAACCTAATTAGTAAAGGAAAAGACAGAGAAGAAGAGCAGGTGCTGCGCAGTGCCCATGGGGGCTGGTGTATGCCCCAGCTGCTGGCCCAGGCCCGGCTTCGATGGTTCCGAAGTCTCCCTAATCTTGCTGGTGATGTGGCCTCTTGGGCTCTGAATGGTCGTCTGGGGAGCCACTGGCCCTCCTCTTTGGGGGGCGCCGGGGTGAGGAGGTTGGAGTTCTCCTTGGTGACAAGTCCCTGCCCTGGGCAGCAGTGGAGGGAGCTTCCTCCTCTTGCTCCAGCTCCTCCAAGGGCTCCTCCTCCATGCTGGGGTTGGGAGCAGTGGTGATCCTCGGCGAGGGAGGAGGAGTTGGCTGAGGGGAGGGGATAGGAGTCCCCTCTGGCGAGGAGGCAGGAGTTTCCTCTGGGGAGGAGGTGGAAGTCCCCCCAGGGGAGAGGGCAGGCCCAGGGCTGGCTGCAGGGCTGTCCTCCTGCTCCTCAGCAGCCTCGGAGTCCAGTTGTTCTGTGTACTGGAGCATCTGCTCCCCGCACCGCTCAGCAGCAGCCTCGATGAGCTGGCGCACAAAGGTCACCGCCTGGTCGTGCAGGACATGCTGGAGCGAACGGACCAACGCCAACTCATCCAGCCCGTGGTCACACAGAGTGGAGATGACGATGCTCTGCATAACACGTGCCTCCCACCACTCAGATGCAGACAGCAGCCCCTGTTGCAGCCAGGGCAGCAGGGGCTCCAGTGCCTCCTCAGAATGCTGGAAGAAGGCTGCCCAGGCCTCAGGTGGGAAGCCAGACACCTCTGTGCCGGCTGCTGGTTCCGCTCTCCCCTGATCTTGCACGTTGTCATCGTCGTCCAGTGGATCTGATGGTGGTCTAAGATGTATCTCCAAGAAATCGTCCTCTGACCGCAGGGAGAAGCGGATGGTGTTGACATGCTGGCGGCACAGGGCACACGATGACTTCTGTTTTGCCCACCGCAGGATGCAGCCCAGGCAGAACTTGTGGCGACAGGGTGTCACATAAGCCACGTCATCTGGAGCATCCTGGCAGATGGGGCAGCTCCACTGTTCCTCTGTGGCCATACTGGCTTCTTGCCGCGGGCTGGGGAGAACTGCACTGCAGAAGGGAGAGGGGCCACAGTCACTGGCTGTCCTGGCAAGACGAGCGGAGGAAGCATGTCCAGGACCCTGACTCCAGAAGGACACCCTCCCAGCTCTCCATGCCCCACGGCCCACCCCATGGCCACCCAATAGCCACGATTCCTCACACAGCTCACCTCCGCTACTGAAAGCTGCCTCAGCCAGGCAGGGCCGGGGAAACACAGGGCACAGCTCCGGGACGGGCACCAATAGCTGCCGATGGCAGACACCGAAACACCGCTCAGCACCTAGAGAAGCCTGGCTCGAGCCTCCACACCTCGCAGGCACGCTCAGTGGGAGTCCTGGCACGAGCCAGACTGGGCCAGACTCTGCCGGCACCCCAAGAGAAGCACCCAGCTACGTGACATCACATCCCACTGCCTGCTGACGTCACAGTGGGCCACCTGCTCCAGGCGTTCTTGCACAGGTAGTGCTCTGGCTGGCACTGGCACCTGTGCGGATTGAAAATGTCATCATTTCCACACTCCTGGAACTTGGAGCCTGGCAACACGTCATGTTTTGACACGTTTGATCACAAGCACAAATAGTCCAGGAATGACCTAGCTGAGGCCAGACAGATGAGAAGAAGCCATCAGCAATCTCAGCAGGGAAAGGCTCCTCACACCCTTCCCCTGCTGCACTGTGGGGTCCCACCCATGGGAGACAGTCCTCCACGAACTTTTTCCACAGGAGTCCTTTCCCACAGGGCTTCAGGTCTTCACCAGCTGCCCCGGTGTAGGTCACTTCTGTGGGGTGCAGTCATAAATCACAGAATGTTGTCAGTCTCTCAGGCCCAGACTGCTCCAGCCTGGCTCTCCATGGAGTCACAGGCCTTCTCCCCCACCAGCAAACCTGCTCTGTCTTGGATCTCTCTCTCTCTCTCTCTCTCTGTCTCCTCCTGTCTCTCTCCATGAAGTTGTAGATCTGTGGCCTGGTGCTTCATCCAAAGTCACAGCATCTCCTGTATGTGTCCACTTGCTCCAGCGTGGGGCCTCTCCTCACGCTGCAGGTGGGGTCTCGGCCTTTTCCATGGGCTGCGGGGGCACCTCCTCAACCGCCTTCTCTGGCCTTGGTGCCTGCACAGTTTCTTACATCTTCTCACTCCCTTCTCTGGGGGCAAAATGCAGCTGCTTGTGGGTTTTTTCCCTCCTAAATGTGGTTCCCAGAGGCACTGTGACCATCGCTGATGGGCTCAGCCTTGGTCAGCGATGACTCTGGCCTTGAGCTGGCTGGTGTTTGCTCTGTTGGGCCTGCAGCGAGCTTCTGGCTGCTTCTTGCAGGAGCCACCCCTACTGCCCACCCTTCTTCACCAAAACCAAACCATGCAAAGCTACAACAATGTGGGGTTCTTTCAGAAGACTCACATATTGGTTCATGAGAAAAGACTCTCCTCCCATCCATTTACCTTCATGTAAACAGCTTTACTAGCAGCTACTTCTAAACTGTGATCTTTACTGTGTTTCAATAGGTTATATTCGTAATTGATAAACTATACTTATGCTTTTTACACACCAATTTATGTGATGTCAGGGCTTGTTGATGCACTTGATTATGAAAATGTGATATCAGTTATTTTTGATTAGGTTCTTATCATCAAAGACATTTGTATTTCTATATAAAAAGCATTGTCCTCAAAGTGATATCTTAATTGAAGTTATTTCTGTGAGACTAACTTGATTAGATTATATATTTAATTCCTTATTTAATATTTATATTCTTCAAATTTGCTATTTCAAGCTTTGGAGGAAACTGTCCTTCTAACTTTTTGTTACAGAGGAACATATTTTTTCCCCACAAAATGAAGAATCTGGAAAGTCTGATCTTTTGGGAGACACGGAAATGACTAAATGACCTCCTTCTAAAAATGGCTAAGAAAATGTTTTTCAGTCTTACCCTGTTTTTACAATCAAAAATGAGTTCCTTGCTCTTTCCTTTACTAGGCTATGAATTTATAGTTCACAGGCAAGTTCACTCCCTAGTTCCAATAGCTAATGGAAATTGAATGTATTTAAATGTGTGTGATGTCTGGGGAATGCTTGAATTTAATAAATACAAACTATAAACCAGTATATTTAAGCAGCATGATACAACATTTGTTTCCAGCTTTGGAGTAGATGCACTACAGGAAAATTCACTTTCATTCACATTCACTTCATTCCATACATACTGCAGCAACGGTCACACAATTTCTAACAATTCTTCCTGATTCTTTTAGTAAGAACTAGCTGAGTATTTCCCCTGCATTCTGAATAATGCTTTTATTTTCCGTGTCTAACAGGAGGGAGAAATGAGGATGCTATAATTCAGGCACCCAGTAATGAGAAATGGGAGAAATTAACAGACTAGCAACATGTTTCATGTGTGGTTTTCCTTGAGGCCATATTGCCATGGTCCCTGAAGACCAAAGCTTACAGGCTCTTTGTAATTCCACTTAATAGTGTAGAACCACAGAGTCACAGAATCCTAGTGGTTGGAAGGGACCTTGAGAGATCATGGGGTCCAACCCCCCTGCCAAAGCAGCTCCCTAGGACATATCTACTCAGATAGGCGTCCAGACGGGTCTTGAATATCTCCAGAGATGGAGACTCCACCACCTCCCTGGGCAGCCTATTCCAGGGCTCTGAAAAAATAGTAAAAATTAGAGGGAAAAAAAAACCAAAACCTCACACCAAAAACTTTCCAATTTATTTTCCTGTTGAAATCATCAAGAAAATTAAAATAGAATTCAGAATATCTTCAGAAATGACTGAAATTGAAACATTTCTCTGAAATAATTTACTGACCAGAGAAATCCACTTGTAATTTATTACTGTAATCAGAACAATGGTGGGGAGAAGGGAAACAAGCTGGCACTGTTATCTGCTGTTTCCAACACTTCTGGCAGGCTCTGCCACAAGAGGCTGTTTAACAAGACATGTAGTTATAGGTGAGATGTACAGATTCAAAGCTAAGGGACATGTAACAAAGCAGGAACACAAATGACTCTTTTTTTTAACTTGGTTGAAGCTCAACAGCAGCTACTGCTGAAGCCTGTGTCAGACCTGGCTTTTCTTCCTGAAATCATTAACATACCCCCCACACTCTGTGCCCCTGAACAACAAAAAGGCAGCATACGGTAAGATGACAAGGGTTTACATTCTTTAGGTTGTTCAAGACAAGACAAAACCAAGACAGGCTTCATAATATGGTCACTGCTTAACTCCATCCCAGGTTTAGTTCAGTACTGGTAAATTCACTGCCACATCATGGGCACTAAAATGAGATCTTCAGTGATGAACAGTAGAATGAGGTATATTCATAGAATCATGGAACGGTTTGAGGTGGAAGGGAACTCAAAGCCCATCTTGTTCCAACCCTTTCTACCAGACCAGGGTTTTTTTTAGGTACCTGACAGTACTGTAATTTTAAGCTATGTATCTAATAGGGCCAAGGTGTGGTAATTGTAAGGCCTGTGCCATGAGGAAGGTAATTAATTTTCCTCCCAGAATTCCTCACAGAGTCACAGAATCACAAGGTTGGAAGGGACCTTTGAAGATCATTGAGTCCAACCATTCCCACCCTATGCTAAACCATATCCATAAGTACCTCATCACCCCTTTTTTTGCACACATCTAGGGATGGTGACTCAACCCCCTCCTTTGGCAGCCTGTTCCAGGCCCTGACAACTCTTTCAGTAGAAATTTTTTTCTACTATCCAATCTAAACCTGCCCTGGCACAGCTTCATGCCATTGCCCCTTGTCCTATCTCCTGTCACCTGGCTGAAGAGACCATCGCCAACCTCTCTACAAGCTCCCTTCAGGTAGTTGTAGGTGGTGATAAGGTCTCCCCTCAGCCTCCTCTTCTCCAGACTAAACAGCCCCTCAGACTAAAGCAGCTCTCACAGCTGCTCCTCATAGGATTTGCCCTCCAGCCCCTTCACCAGCCTGGTTGACCTTCTCCGCACTCGCTCGAGGACATCAATGTCCTTCTTATGGTGGGGAGCCCAGAACTGCACACAGTACTCAAGGTGTGGCCTCATCAATGCCAAGTACAGGGGCACAAGCACCTCCCTAGACCTACTGGTCACACTGATTTTGATACAAGCCAAGATGTCATTGGCCTTCTTGCCTGCCTGGGCACACTACTGGCTCATATTCAGCCTGCAGTCAACCAACACACCTGACAGCTCTCCAGCCAATTTCCCCCAAGTCTGTAGCGCTGCATGGGGTTGTTATGTCCCATGTGCAGCACTCTACACTTGGCCTTGTTAAACTTTGATCTCAGCTCATGGCTCCAGTCTGTTCAGATCCCTCTGAAGAGTCTCCCTACGCTCAGGCAGATCAACACTTCCTCCCAGCTTAGTGTCATCTGCAAACTTCCTGAGGAAGCATTCAATCCCTTCATCCAGGTCATTGATAAAGATGTTGAACAAGACTGGACCCAGGACTGAGCCCTGGCGGACACCACTCGTGACTGGGCTCCAGCTGGATTTGGTTCCATTCAGCACCACACTTTGGGCCCGGCCATCCAGCCAGTTTTTAACCCAGCTGAGGGTCCACCTGTCCAGGCCAGTGACAGCCAGTTTCTCACTCAGAATGCTGTGAGAAACCCTGTCAAAGGCTTTCCTGAAGTCCAGGCAGACCACACCCACAGCCTGCCCCTTGTCCATTAAGTGCATCACCTTGTCATAGAAGGTGATCAGGTTAGTTTGACAGGATCTACCTTTTGTAAACCCATGTTGACTAGGCCTGATCTCCTGGCCATCACGCATGTGCTGCATGGTAGCTCCCAAGATGAGCCTCTCCATGATCTTCCCCATAACTGAGGTCAGACTGACGGGTCCCCAGATCCTCCTTCTGGCCCTTCTTATATATGGGTGTCACATCTGCCAGCCTCCAGTCGAGTGAAACTTCCCCAGTCTGCCAGGATTGCTGGTAGATGATGGAAAGGGGTTTGGCAAGCACATCTGCCTGCTCTCTCAATACCCTCAGGTGGATCCTATCTTGCCCCACTGATATGTAGGTGTCTAAATGGCCAAGCAAGTTGCTAATCATTTCCACAAGAATCATGAGAGCTTTGTTCTGCTTCCCCTCCCTATCAGCCAGTTCCTGAGGATGAATACTCAGGGAATATCCATCTTTACTATTGAAGACTGAGGTAAAAAAGGGATTAAGGACCTCATCCTTGTCCTCATCCTTTGTCACTAATATTCCCCCTGCATCCAGTAAGGGCTGAAGATTCTCCTTGACCCTCCTTTTACTGTTAATATACCTATAGAAAGACTTTTTATTATCTTTTACAGAACAGGCCAGTCTGAGTTCCAGTTCAGCTTTAGCCCTTCTGACTTTCTCCCTACATGATCTCACTACATTCCTATAGTTGTCCCAAGAAACCTCTGCCCCTTCTTCCAAACCTCATGTTTCCTCATATCTTCCTGGATGTCTCTACTCAGCCAAGCTGGCTTCCTTCCCCTCCGACTCCTCTTCCGACACACTGGGACAGCCTTTTCCTCTGCCACCAAGATTTCCTTCTTGGGGAGCTCTCCCACTTGCCTGTCTGCACCCTGCAGAAGGGCAGCAACTAGTCCTCCTGAACTCCTTTTTAGGCTGGGGGCAGGTTGGGGTGGGGGCACGTGACGTCAGGGGGAGGGGAAACTTGGGGGAGCTTCCGGGGTTTTCGAGGGATCTGCACGGGGTGCCCCAATCTCGGGAACCCCTCTGTACAGTCCGACCTCTCCCTCAGCCCCTGGGCTGACCTCAGTGATCGCTGTCACCTTGCTGGCTGAGGCACAGCTCTCTGCCAGAATCCCTGAAATCAGCCTGAAGTGGCAGCACAGGCCCCTGCTCTGGCCTGGAGAAGAAGCCATCTCCTTCAGAGCAGGGCCGCGTATCAAGCGGCAGGGGAGTATCAAGAGGTTGGAGACAGGGAGCAGTATTTGAGCACAACTGCAGCAGAAATGGGAAGCAAGGGTGGAGAAGGTGCTATACATGTGCCAGCATATTGGTCCAGGTCTGTGTTCGGAGGATAGTCAGCAGCAGCAGTCAAGCCTCTAATCTGAACCGCAGGTGTGTGTCTGTAGGCAACACACCAACTTCAAATGGCTTTAGTTTATGCAAGTCTTTCACTCCTTATCTAGCATCCTTATAGGAAGAGTAAATTATGCATAGATAAGGGACTCTAGTGTGCCAGGTAGTACTCAGCAGAAATTATGAATGCTTTAAGATGTGAAAAAGGTCAGTTATCCTATGCTAAGGGACCTTGAATAATTTAGACAGTGTCCAGTTCGCTTTCAATCCCTTAGGCTAGAACTGAAGGAGAGTTTGTACATGGCTTACTGTGAGTTACTGTAGTACTTGTCTACAGAGTGGGCTTATTCAAATGGATTTTGGGTGTATGAGTATTGCAGTTACACCTCAGCAGTAGCTCAGCTCCACACAGGCCCTTTTTCACCCTCCCCACAGCAGGACAGAGGAGAGAATTGAAAGAGTGAAAACGCGAAAACTCGTGGGTTGAGATAAAGACAAGGAAGCAAAAGCCATGCATGAAAGCAGAGCAAGCCAAGGAATTAATCCCTCTCTTCCCATCAGCAGGCAGGTGTTCATCTGTTTCCAGGTCAGCAGGGCTCTATTGCTCATAACGGTGATTTGGGAAGACAAACATGATCACTCCAGATGTTCTCTCCTTCCTTCTTCTTTCCCCCCACCTTAAGTGCTGAGCATAATGTTATATTGTATGGAACATCCCTTTGATCAGTTGGGGTCAGCTGTCCCAGCTGTGTCCCCTCCCCTGTGCACCCCCAGCCAACTCGCTGACAGGGTGGTGTGAGAAGCAGAAAGGGTCTTGGCTCTGTGTGAGCTCTGCTCAGCAGTAAGGGAAACATCCCTGTGCTATCGACACTGTTTCCATCACAGATCCAAAGCACAGCCCCATACTAGCTGTGAAGAAAATTAATTTATCCCAGCCATAACAAATACAATGAGGCTTTGCCCTAAGTTGTCATGTAAAAGTGAGACTTTCTACAGGTCAGAAATAAAACAGGGATAGCAAAGCTGTAGCTATGGCTCTGCATTAGCCCCACTGAAGATTTTCTGCTTTGATTTTCTGCAGTTCATTACCAGAGGAGTCTTGGGATAGCTTAAAACTTTGCATGCAAAAAGACGCCAGATTTTGGGTCTTTACGTAGTCTGCAATCTGCTTTTGGATTTAAGGCATCTCAGGAGAATATCAGAGCGAATTCTGAGTTCTTTATAGAGTTTTTATTTTGATATAGTTTCTTCCTATCCATATCCTTCCCCTTAGTTTAGGTTGAGACAACCAAGCTGCCTGAAACATCCAAACAGTTAATTCCCAGTAATAGAAGAAATGGAACATCCATGGAACATTTAGGTTTACTGTTTCAGGGTTGGATAACCACTATGCATGATGACACAAATGACATTGAAATGTGAGATATTAGGAAAATAGTGATTGGAGAATGAGCATGAATGCACAGCTTTACTGAAGATAATTTTAACCATTAATGCAGCTTATCCATTTGAAATATTTTGGAAGTTCTTATTTGTTCTTTCTCTCCTTTAAATTTATTTGACTTTATTGTGGCTAAGGACCTTGGAGGCCTCTATATGGCAATTTTTTTCATTGTCATGCTGTCAGCTCTTGCAGCTTATGTCTGCAGCAGGATAAGACAGTTTTTGCCCATGGCAGTCATACTTTCAGGACTTGGACAAGCATGAAAAGGAAATGTAATCTTTGTTTGCATGAGCTCCTGAAAAAAAAAACCCACAAAACAACACGTGAATGGCAATGCTTTAATCACACAGAGACACCGCCAGCTTGAAGGGGGAAAACCACTGTTCAACAAAATATTAAATGACAAGTAATTGCATGTGTCCCAAACTCTCCATTACAACTCAGATATTGTGTGTGCATGTGGCTTGTTTTTGTTTTCGTTTTGTTATTTGTTGGATTTTTTATTATTATTATTTTTAATATTTATTTTAATGCTCTGAGAACGAAGAATTCTCTGAATGTGTACAGTACTGTTTCCTAAAGATATCAAACTATATGGACTATAGGCCTATAAATGAAGATTTTTCCTGAGTGGTATGATAATGCTGGCTATTGCTCTGTATTGGTAACACAAATACATGCATCTTAAATGTTTTGGTTCTTGTTATCAGCTGATAGCTGGAGCTTATCAGAAATATTCCATTAGAACATAATTTAGTCAACAAATGGTGGTTTGTAGCATATCTTGTCTCAATACTTTGCATTCTGGATTTTCCATGTAGCTAGCTGGTCAAAGAGATGTCTTAATTTAACAGTAACTGCTGGTAGTAATTGTGGAGAAAAGGGCATTGCTTTGTCTGGATGTGTTTGCTTTAAGCAGGTTTGATGGGAGTGAGAAAAATAATGTAAGTAACTAAACAAAACCTGTCCTGTGATAATTTTTGGCCAGTTCAGTTAGCAATGTAACATATAGTTAATAGTGTCCAAAGAGGCTCAGAGTGTGTGAAACTGTCGATTCTATGCCATCAGAATAATATGTCACTTAGGTGGAAAATTGAGGTTCTTGGACTAAGTTTAAATTAACCTCTAATATCTATAAAAGTCTGACTAAATAAAGTGCAGGTTGGACTGTTCAGTCATGATATCATTATGATCATTTAATTTCTAACTAGCCTTTAAGGCTTGTCATTAACCTATGTTAGTTATGAAAGGATGTCCAATTTCATATTGCTCTCATAGAGATAAAATTTCTCTTGAAAGATTTAGAGTACTGCTCCTTCCACTCCAGATACTGTTTTTCTTGTACTTACTGGGTGATTTCCTGGAATAGGTGAACAAGGCTTCACACAAGTGATTTAAAGAATAATATCTGTACAATGGCCTATCTTGAGATTTGGAAGAGTTCAGGGGCAAAGATTTCGTTTGAAGAAACAAGCTTGTTTGAGACTGTCAGTAAAAGTGTGACTGCTCTGGAATTTCTGTGGGGTTTGTACTTGTTTTGGGTTTGCATTGAAATGTTTTGAGGATTTTTTTTTTTTTGGGGGGTAGGGGGGTGAGGTGCTGCAGGGGTGGTTTCTGCAATATGCAGCCAGCAGCTTTCTCTAGGCCCAGCAGAGTCAATGCTAGATGGCTCCAGGACTCGTGGCTCAGGGACAGTCCAGCTTGGTGAAGGGTCTGAGCTCTACACTCTGAGTTGGGTGGTTTGGTGAGAAACTGCCTTGTGTATCACAAGTTTTGTGTATTTTGCTCTGTTATATTTTTCTGTCCCTCTGTTGTCCCAGGAAATGGTCCTTATCCCAACCCACCAGGTCTGCCTTTTTCTTAATTTCTTTTTTTTGTTTTCTTCCCACCCCCCTCCCTTCTTGCCCTGTGGAGGGAAAGAGCTGCGGTACTCAGCTGCCAGCTGGGACTATACCACAAGGTCCTTTAAGGGGCCCAACATTGGCGCTCAAGGCATTTGAGGAAAGGACAGCAATTGTAAGAGGTTAACGGACAAAACATGGACTGAACACAGAGAGTGGAGTGATTATGAAGACTGTGTAGTGGAGGTGTATTTTAACAGCAATTCTTAAATATGTGATTCACAGAGGTGAGGGGGGGAATGTTTTGGGTTTACATAGCAAGGATTTGGTAGCGGTGGTGGGGCTGCAGGGGTGGCTCCTCCAAAAAACTGCTAGAAGCTTCCCCTGGGTCTAACAGAAACAATACCAGCTGGCTCCAAGACAGACTCACCACTAAACAAGGCCAAGCCCATGAGTGGTGGTGGTCGTGCCTTGGTGACATTATATTTAAGAATGACCAAAAAAACCCAACTAGAGACAGATTTTGGCACCAGGGAGAGGAGTGAGAATATGTGAGAAACTTTGCAGACACCAAGGTCAGTGCAGAAGGAGGGGGGCGAGGTGCTCCAGGTGCTGGAGCGGAGATTCCCCAGCAGCCCGTGGAGAAGAACATGCTGAAACAGCTTTTCTCCCTGCAGTCCATGGAAGATGATGAGTAGAGGTTCCACCTGCAGCCTGCAGAAGACCCCAGGCTGAAGCAGGTAGAAACACCAGAAGGAGGTTGTGACCCCATGGGAATCCCACATTGGAGCAAGCTCCTAGCATGACATGCAGCCAGTGGAAAGAGGGGCTCACACTGGAGCAGGTTTGCTGGGGGGAGTTGTGCTGGAGCAGTATGTTCCTCAAGGACTGCACCCTGTGGAAGTACCCACACTGGAGCAGGGGAAGAGTGTGAGAAGTCCTCCCAAGAGGAGGAAGAAGTGGCAGATACAACACATGATGAACTGTCCCCACCCCACATTTCCTGTCCCACTGTGCTTTTGGCAGGGAGTAGGTAGACAAATTGGTAATAAAGTTTAGCCTGGGAAGAAGGGAGGGGTGGAGGAATGTGTTTTAAGATTTGGGGTTATTTCTTGTTGCTCTACGCTGCTTTGCTTGGGTAATGAATTAAATTAATTTTATTCTGTGTTGACTCTGTTTTGCCCATGACAGTAACTGGTGAGTTTTCTCTCCCTGTCCTTATCTTGAGCCACAAGCCTTTCATTCTTTCTATCTTGAGCCACAAGCCTTTCATTGTATTTGCTCTCCACTGTCCAGCTAAGGAGTGCAGTAATAGAACATCTTTGGTGGGCACGTGCCATCCATCTAGGGTCAACAGACATCTGTAATCTTCCAAGAAAGCTGATTTTTAAGTGGGCAAAATGAAGTTTTTTTCTCTTTCACAAGATTTCTTTTCCAGAAGCCTGGATTTAAATGTTTGATAATTTTTTGCACCGTGAAGTCTGTTCCATCATTTTAAGAAAGCAAACAATATAATAGCAAAACCCTATACATCTGTTTATTCCAGAGGCTGTATTAAAAGAGACCATCATTTATGACAGGCATTTAAGGACGGAAATTGCAAGGAAAACCTAAAATTAGCTAAAATGAAATGCAATATTACATGCTGTCTGAATAGTGACTTCAGCATGACATGTCATTAAACATAAGTAGATTCTTCGACAGATTGACTTCAAAGTGAAATTCAAAAGACACATCTTGCTGGTAAAATACCATGCCTTCCACAACCCAGATCTGATAAATATTTTGGCAGATCAGTGCTGTTAGACAACGGAAATCAGGGGTGTATAACTTTCACTGGTGGTTGACTTACAGGAAAGCACTTTTTAAATTTTGAAAGTTCAAATTGCTATCTAACCATCTGGCAACAACACCTCTTTCACAAATGGCATATTAATCCAGGCTTTCAGAAAAAAACAGCACTGCTTCTTATTGTTAATATGCATATGGATATCCCCAGCTTTTTCAGCCACACAAAAAAAAGTAAATCAGAAATATTATTAAAAGAAATACTGTATATCCATATGAATATGTTTGTGTGTCTATGTCTTGGTATTCAATTAAGGAAATGAAACAGTGACTGAAAAAAATTAGAATCTGTTGAAACTCCTAGGGGTTTTTTGGCTACTTAGGAAATTTTTTTAAGTATAAGGGGCAGCTTAGAAAAGCAATTTCAAGCTGGACCGTGCTGCTGCTTTTTATAAATATAGAAATTATATATGGAATCACATAATTGCAGAATCAGAGATTCACAGAATGGTCGAGGTTGGAAGGGACCTTTAGAGATCATCTAGTTCAACCTCCCTGCTAGAGCATGATCACCTACAGCAGGTTGCACAGGACTGTGTCCAGGCAGGTCTTGAAGATCACCAGAGAAGGAGACTCTAGCATCTCTGTGGGCAGCCCGTTCCACTGCTCTGTCACTCCCAAAGTGAAGTTTATCCTTGTATTGTGATGGAACTGAGTGGTGCCTGTTGCCCCCTGTCCCATTGTTTGGTACCACTGAGAAGAGTCGTCCCCTTCCCCTTCACATTCACCCTTTAGATACTTATAACCGTTGATGAGATCCCCTTTCAGTCTTTCCTCAGGCTGAAAATCCCCAGCTCCCTCATCCTTTCCTCATAAAAGAGAAGCTCCAGTCTGTAAATCATCCCTATAGCTCTCCTACTGGGCTCCCTCCAGCAGTTCCGTGTCTTTCTTGAAATGGAGACCCTGGAGCTGGACACAGTATCCTAGATGTGGCCTCACCACATAGCCTCTTCTGCTTCATCCTCAGAATAAATGTGTTCCATCCTGTGTATGTAGGAAGACTTGAACTTCTAAAGTCATATTTTTCTTTTTAAAGAACGGGTTCAGTATGAAGATCCAGCTGCCTGAATAAAGGTGGGCAACCAATCCTAACAACTATTTAAAAATGTAAACATCCTTTGTCAAATTAATAGAAAATGTTTTCTGAGAACATGCTGAAGATTTAGAGCTGATTAAACCTTGCAGGTAAAATCTCTGCCACTTCTACTAACGGTGCTTTTACATTGATTTTATTTGATATTTCTCAAATTTTCCACTCAAAATCTGTCTGGCATGAAACCCAAACAGAAGTCAGCAGTCTTCCTTTCAGATGCTAGAAAGGATCACTTTTTGTTTGCAGTTTCTCACAACTTGAACAAATATGAAGCATGGATAAGAAGGGAAGGAGGCAGAGGATTCCTGTCGAATGTGATAATGTGTGAGCCATGTTATCCAAACCATTTAACTTGCAATTAATAACTGTTAGGTAATTTCACTATTTGTGTTTCTTACTGCTTTTAAGAAATTGTTATTTACTTATTTGTTGTAGGGAACTCAAAGCTTGAGTAGGTAGCAAAAAATCCTCCAACCAACCAACCCAGTGTTATTTTCTACTATTCCCTGTTGACTGAAGGATCTTGATTCTAGGGATAAAAATTAGTAAATAAATGCACACACAAACACACTTCTGGAAAAAGGAAGAAAAAAATCAAACACAATTGGACATGTAAGAGATGAGAAGAGTGGAGGTGTCCTAGGTTATGTTGGCTCCATATTCCATTGGAAATTTCTCTGTCAGGACTGTGATATGTTTAAAGCTTGCTGGTTTTCTATCTTAGACACCTCACCAAAGCCTAAGGTTTTTATAAAATATCTTGTAAAAGAAGGATTTATCATCTAAAGAGGACTTTTGTAAAGCTGTATATCAATCTTGGCTCAAAATTCCAGTACAGATTTTTAATTAAAAGAATATTTCCCTGCCTGCCCCTTCTCCATTTCCTCTAGAGAAGAAAATTTGCCTGTGCCACTGCTTCACGCTGCTCGCACCCAGGGCAAACATAATCAAGAATGGACTCTGCCAGCGCTTTTAAAATTTAAAGAACATCGCTCTGCCAAAGACACTTATGTGTTCCTCAAAGAAATGCCAACCCCTTTCCCCCAGAGTGGTCTTTTCCCTGCTCCTCTTGCAGTCCAGGATGAAAATCCAGTTGGCATCAGAGTGTCAGTAGAGCTTGGCTTCTTTCGGGGGCTTTCTGAACAGCCTTTCTTTGCAGCTGCAGTGTTGGAGTAGATGAGAGTTAGTACTGGCCTGTTCGTGTGGAAACCCATGTGCTGGTGGAACGATGTAATGAAAAACATACCAGGATTTCCTCTATCATAAACCTGCAGACTCTCAATAATGTATGACTGCACATAATAAAATTAACAACTTTAATGCCAGGTTCTTCGCCCATTATTCCATTGAGGACTGAGCCTGGCCCTTTACTCAGCAGTATTCCTATAAAAATTTTAAATGCAGTGTCTCCCATTATTAAAAGCTGATTTCCAGGATGTTGCTCATGAATCCTTTGGACTGCAGTGTTCGGGGACTTATTTTTTTAAGGCTATTTATGGAGCATCACAGTGTTGTCAACGTGTTAATTGGCTCACGCAAGAATAGGCTCCAAAGATAAACAACTTCATGGTAAACGTAGTTCTGGGAGAAGAGTTATTGCAATATTCTAACTCTAATTACCAAAGTTAATTATAGTTTTAGCTTCCCCAGCAGCATAGGAAACTATATAAAATACAGTTTCCAGCATGACTCTGCTCTGAGAAAGAGCACAGCTCAGGAAACAAATTGATTTGGGGGCTGTAATAATCTAAGAGCTGTTGCAATGAAAACACAGGAACTGGGATGTGGGGTTCTAAAATAGTGATAACACACACAAAAACTAGGATGTGGCTGAGTGATTTTCCAGCTTTTGGACTTTGGACAAAATACTCAATTGCAGTCATTCTAGGTCTTTTTTTTGAAGTCTGTTTCATGAGTCCTGATAATTGGCCTCTTCTTCTGAGAGCATAAGTGGCAGTGACTGCTTTGCATGTTCCTTTTATGATCCTGTTTTCATAAGTCAAGTCTATCCAAGAATGCTTCTCCTCCACAATTATCTGTACTGCTTGCATACTTGGCCAGGATTTAGTGGTCTCTGGTCCTTTCAGGTCACTATGTAATACCATCCTATCCACAGCCACATGCAACTCTGTCTTCTTGGTCTTTTCCACTGTTACTTTCTCTCCTCCAGGAGTTGAGAAATCCCCTTTCAGGAGGTATCCTAAGGGCACTAAGGAAAGTGTGCCCTGAGACTTCATTCTCCTGAGGTTTTCTGAGTTAATTTGAGTCTTGAAGGCTTAAACCCAATTTTGGCTCTTTTGGCCTCTAACAATGTATAGAGTTTTCTAGCTGTTGAAGCATTCTGAGCTAGGAGAGGTGAGACTGAGAGAGAAAACACTGGAGTCTGACAGGCAAGGTCTAGACTTCCCACATATATTCTGTAATGTGCCTTAAGTAAAGTGCAAGCATGCAGTATCTTGAGTAGAGTAAGGCTGCTTATTTCAGGAAACTTGGTTGCACTGCTAATACAAACCAAACACAAATCAAACCAACCAACCAGAAAAAAAACCCCTATGTTTTCCACAACTCCCATGCTGTAATCCCCCCAGGATGAACCTGGATTTTCCTGGATGACCTGTTCACTAGGCAGTAGACTACAGAGTCTGTACCAGCTGTACATGTCGTGCCAGCCAGTTGGCTGCTGCCAAGTTGAGCACATCACCAGTTTAATCCCTTTGCCTCCATAAGGGTGTCAGATGGTCTCTCTTCCCCTTTCTCTAGTACAGCTGCTCTTCTTCCTGATGCTTTTCAACAAGTATTGTAGAAATCTATTTTATTTTTAAAAATTTTTCCTCCTGGAGGTAGAGGCCCCACCAACCAGGGAGGGAGCAGGGCTGGTCAGCGGGCAGTGGTGAGCATCCATGGCACAAGGGAGGTTTGGGGAAGGCACCTGAGGATGCTGGTCAGTTATGTTACAGAATATTAGTAACCTCAGGGCTGTGGCTGGACATGATCATACCTGGCTTAGGTAAGCCAGTCTTAAAGAAGCAATGTTGTTGTGAAGTTGCTCCATTCTTTTAGCAAAATACAGTATCCGTAGCTTTATTTTGACCAATGTTTATAAACATGTTTCCATCTGTGATGGTTTAGGCTTCAGAAAAGGCTTCAGCTTTCAGCTAATTCAACATTATGAGTCAGTAATTATTTTGTGAAGGCTGTAAGTTTTTCTCACATTCATAGTTATAAAATTAAAGGAATTACTCTGATGTTCTTGAAAACCACATCTGCAAGGAAAATCTAATTTCATCAGGATTTACATATATAAACACCTTTCTCTTCCTGAGTTTTTGGTTTCCAGTGGAGGAAAATGAGAAATTGCTTTTTCATGAAATCTGATTCTTTAGTTTCTTCCAGAAGATCCTTTTTTTTATAGCCGCGTTTAAATCATTCTGGACATTTTCTGCAAGACCTTTCTATTATAACTGGTCCGTTTTAGTGGGATAATCACTATAATAAGTCTCATACAATTTTTTCTCCTACTAATGTGCTTAAGCTTTCCCATCAGTGTGAATGCAATTTGAGATTAAGATGATCACTGTTCTTGTAATATTATCTGTAGTTACAGTGAATGGGAAGAAATAATAGAGGCCAAACCTTTGCATGGAGGCTTGTGATGGGCTGGACACTGGATGGAGGCCAAGTGACCACCAAAGCTGTTCTATCACTTCCCTTCCTCAAATGAACAGGGAAGAGAAGATATAATAAAAGGCTTGTAGGTTGAGATGAGGATAGGGAGAGAACACTCACCAGTTACTGTCATGGACAAAACATTGCTTCCAAACCCTTGCCAACCAGAATCAAAACTGTCTGCCCAATGGAGGGAAACTATCTAAAACTCTCTGGTACTGATTTGCAAACTTTCCCTAAAGATAAGGCTGCCTCTAAGTGGTTGAACAAAGCTGCATATCTCCCACAGAAAACAGTGTGAAACATCTGCAAAATCGATAGTAGAGTATATAAAATGGTTTATTAACACAGCAACACATATCAGCTGTGTGAAGGAGCAGACATAAGCTGATTTTGTTTACCAACTGGGTAAGTCAGAAAAAGCATATCAGTCTAAAAGTTATTCAGAGTGTAGAGTGAAAGAAAAATCTGTTTAATTGTCCCGCTATTGACTTGCAGTCTAAACTATGCTAATATTGGTATGCTCTGCATTTAATGTGTTAAACATGCTTAGGAAGGCTTTAAAGACTTGCAGGAATCTAGCTGCTCACTTTTCTGTTACACTTTTCCATTACACTTTTCCACTGGGATGCAAATCCTCTGGGATCAGCAAATTGGCTGGCTTTTATACTAATCCAATGATTGAATCTCCATTAACATATACTTAGTAAAATCTGGAGGAGTTTTTCCTGTGGTTATATGGGACAACATACATACAAGACAAGTGGGTGGAAACAACATGTCAAAATTCTTACGGCCTAGGGTCAGATCCACTGTATGAAGATCTTTAGTGTATTAACAACAGTATGTGTTGCTCATGACACTTCAAAAGTGCAGCACCATGTGGAGGTACAAGGTATAGGAGGTGCCCTTTTGAGTACTTTGGTAGCTGAACACATGCTATTATCTGTCATGTTAAAAAACCAATCTTAAAGTGTTAAACAGTCTTTAATATATCAGCACATCTACTGTAGCTGTGAAAACTTACAAGATCCATGGATAGAAATTGAAACTTAGCAAATTCAGGCAGGAAAGCAAGCACATTCTTGCCTTTTTGCTCTCAAGAGTTAAATCATGGGAGTTGTATGTGCAAGACTGTGTTGTATTTCTCATTATTGGTAACACCAATGGACAGTAGATGTACTTCCCATTGCAATAGTCTCATCTGAGTTTTCTTATATACTGACAGTATACAGTAAGCTGTTTCTATAATACATATGCATAGAAACATCACTGCAGTCATAGCATCTCTAGGCAACAGCAGTCCAATGTTGTAAAAATGTTTTTGTTTCATGGAAAACAGTGTCATTGTAAGAAAAATCACAGCAGATTAGAAATTTGCATAAGAGCTCTGCGACCAAGGAAACTTGAAATGCTCTTCAAAATTTACGTTAATTTATTAATCTGACAGCAGAAAGAACAAAGCACCTCTACAGCTTTAAGCCCCGACATCTGTATTTTCAATCCTGTAAATATCACTGCACAGCAGACTGATATGGTGACACTGTGTTCAATTTAGGCATGAATGAGCATTCCGGATTTGTATGTTTTGCTTAGTTGTTGATACCAGTTCATAGTGCTGCCTTGACACAGTGACAGGCTCAACTGTTTGCATGTCCAAACTCTATGTGCCTGGTTGGTATATAGACCCATGTACCTCTAAATCCATTTTTTGATCCAGCCATATAAACTGAAATGATGGCTTCAGCCTAGCATAGACACTCCATTAGTGAGTTAGTGGATCTTATTTTGGCTGGAAGGGAACTGGGCAACACCAATCTCAAGCCATTTGAGCTCTGTTTTTGCTGAAACTGGAAAAGCTAAACAGATTGCTTTAGTAATTAGGCTGTTAAAAAGCCTTCAGAGAAATGAAATCTATCTGTTCTGTTTAAGACCTATGAGCTGAGAGTAAGACCAGATGTACTGAATTCCCTCTTCAGTGCTCACAACAACAGTTCAGATTATGAATTCCTCTATTCTAAACATATTGTTATGGTAACATTTATAAGATGCTAAGAGATGAAATGTATATTTCTGCAAGATCAACTAATTTTCACCAGTGTTGCTTTTGCTTCAGAGGTTTCTGATCCAAATATTGCAGACTGGAAAACATTCTCTTTGCTTCCTGAGAAAACACAGGGGTGTGACAGGAAGCACCTGAAGCTGCCAGGTGTTGAATAGATGTTACCAGAATTTAGGAATAAACTAGGGAAAGGGCTCTGAATCAAGTGATGTCTTCTCATAGACACACACGCAATCCCATCTGTAAAGAGTAATCATAACCAGAAGCTTCTAATTTAAGCTACTGACCTGCTGAAGAAACTAGATTTGTAAAGATTCAAATGCCTCAATGTAGAGGTGGCCTCTCTGATCCTAACCCTTTTATAGATCACTCATGAGTCTGTGGGAAGGGCTTAGAGGACAACAGTCAAACCGTTATTACATCTCTCACCTAAATGTTTTGGCTGCAAATGTGGATTGTAGGATTCAAAACAGAGCTGCTAGAGAGCATAACATAAGCAAGAACTGAGCACATCCTTGTGTGATGGGATGGTCATACAATGTGCTTTTCAGTTCACATGGCTACTGTATTCTGTATTGATTTTTTCCTTTTTTAACTTGCTTAAATTCTTCCCTTCATTTATTCTTTTTTCTCTCTTTTTTTCTCTCCTTTCTTCCTTTTCTTCTCATCCTGTCTCCTCAGCAATAACTGGATATTAAGACATCTTCATGGACTCACAGCATGGTTCAGGCTGGCAGGCAAAATGCTCAAATGCTGTTAGCCGGAGTGGGTTGCACAGGACTGTGTCCAGTCAGGGCTTTAATGTCTCCAAGGACAAAGATTCCACAACCTCTGTGGGTGTCCTGTTTCAATATTCAATGTTGCTGTCAGGAAAAACAAACAAAAAACAAAAAACAAAACACACTTTTTTTCTTGTGCTGAAGTGAAATTTCTTGTCATTTGGTGCCATTATTCCTACTCCTGTCACTGGGTAGCACTGAAAAGCATCTTGCTCCATCTTCTTTAATACCCTCAATCAGGCATTGGTAAACATGGTAAGATCCCTCCTAGGCCATCTTTTCTCCAAGCTTAATAGTTGCAGATCTCAGTCTCTCCTCATATGCCAGATGCTCCCATTTCTCCATCATCTTTGTGTCTGTATTTTTAAGTCAGACAAGCTGGAACTAAATCACTAATGGGAATACTGGCTATTTTGTCACAAGCAGCAGCTTCAATTATGTCTTCTTCCTGAATAACAAATCGTGTCATATGCTCTAATGAATGTGGTAGTAAATGGCTTACAAACGTGGAAGTTGGACAAGCACCATTGACCTAGATAAATAAGGCACTGTGCAGAAACCTACTGGACCCAGCTAATTACTGCAATTTCTCTTTAAGTGATAGAAAAAAATATCATGGTCCCAGAGCTTTTATCCTTCAAGCTTTTATTTTTTTTCTTCCTGTTTATAAAAAAAGCCCCATGTTTTCCAGATACCAACTGCATAGATTTTAAAAATTACTAGACTGGATTTGAAAAATAATACTGTGGCTATTAGACATGGAGAGAATTCTTTAACACCAGTCACAAACTAACACCAGATTTTTTCCTTTTCCACCAGAACACAGAAAAGGGAGGGGAGAAACAAAGTCAATTATTTTGTGAAGAAACAGGCATTACCTTCTAGCATGCATATCCCTGGAGGGTGATTCTTTTCTTCTGTTGCTCCAAGTTTTAGCAGCATAGCTAGATTAATTTGTAAATTTTAGGCAGATAAATTTGTGATATATTGATTTGTATATTGTACTGGGGAGTTGCAGATTCATCTCAGCTGAGTTTATTTGGGGGAAAGAAGAAGGTATTGACTGGTACAGATAAAGACAAAGTGAAATGTTAGGCAGCATGGAGCGGGGTCTGATTCAAGTTAAAGTGGGGTTAGAAGATACAGACCAGAGGAAAATCTGATTAAGTAAGAACAAATTACATCCATTCAGAAATGCTCTACTCATAGCTGAACAGCTCTAAAAGAGGAAATAAGTAGTTAAGAATACTGTAAACAGTAAATTAATATATTGTGATATGCTTCATATCTTGTATTTTGCAGTTGCCAGAGCTGTTTTCTTTTTGGTTTTGTTTTTTTTTTTAAATTTCTCAATTGAACTTGTCAAGATTTGTGTATTCAATAAGCTCTGAGTTACAGGAATGATCAATTGCAAAAGCTCAAGCCTACATACTTCCCAGTATGAACGGTATAAAAGTAATGAGGATGCAATAAATATCATATTATGCTTGTGTACAAAGTTGTTAAACAATATGACCACCTCACTGAAGATTGGTAAATAAAAGAAAGATGACTACCTCAGTTTACATTCAATAAATCTTGTCCAAACTTTCTTGCAGAATGAGCCAGTGGGTAACTGGATGAAATGGTGTCTTACTCTGCCTTTTTCCTTCAGATTTTTGTATATGTGGGACTCAGTTTTTACATGAGTAGCTCTTGTGTCAACTTTTGGTTTAGGTATTTGGCAGCTGTGTCTCTACATCTTGGTGAAAATCATGTAAGTTGTACAGTACAATCAAGAAACACTTGGTCAATACCTCGGCCTCTGTAGGTTTTTTTCTTATAGTAACTCTTGAAGAACCCCATTACTTTCATTCATCATATTGCTTGCATATAGTTCTTACAGCCTGCATATACGTTTCTGCAAATTCTCTAACAATAATCTATGGAGCATCATCAAACCTTCCCTTGTGAATTCAGCCAGTTCCTCTCTTGCTGAATACAGCTGTGCTTGAGATTTGTCTCTAAAAGAGCAATCATATGGAACCTGTTTACCTGCTACCCACATCAATTTTCCATGCACTTGTCAGCTACAGCAGAAAATATATCCTTGGGGCTGAAAGCCAAAGGATATTCAAGCACCAGCACCTGTGGCTGATTTGGACCTATTTATGTTCCTATCAAAGTGCTTCATGCACAGTTAAGACAGCATTGTGTAGCTTCCAGTTTATGCTTCATTTTTCTTGTGTGCTCAGCACTCAATAACAGAGGTGGAACTTGCAGATTCTGGCTTCCATCAGCACTTCTGCCAACCCAAGCTGGTTGTGAAGAAATAATAAAATCATGAGGCTGATAATAAAGTCAAACAATTTAATTTGTCTTCTGACTCTGGAATCTAAATGGATCTTGATCAAAAGCTCCCCTCTACGAGTTTAAGTTTTGGTAATGTGCTTTATATGTCCTTTCTCTAATGACAGGCAAGGTGATAACTTTGTCTCTTTGAAACCTGAGGTTTAGCAGACAGTGGAAAAAAAAGGAAAAATCTCAACAAAACTAAATCCTGGACAGCTTTTCAAGTGGTTTTAAGATGGTGACATTTAAATATTATTGCAGTAATTGTCTTTCTATATAGGCAGTGTACAATACAACATTAGAAATCATCTGTCTTCTCTTCCCTGAGCTTGTTGCAGCACTTGAAAAATAAATCTGTTCTTTTACATGTGTGTGTGTGTGCATATATATATATATATACACACACACATATATGTATTTTTGAGCATGCTCTTCCAAGCTGCTAGAGTAATTTTGGGTATCTGATATGTTGCCATGTAATGTAGAAAAGAAGTAACATTACAAACAGACACAAAATACAGAAAGAGGCACAAGAGACAGTTCCAGGTTTTCTGACTTCCTTGGCCTGTTTTTATTGACTACTGCCTGTCTGTTTCCTACTGGCCTGCCTGCAAGACCATGTTGAATTCTGCACGTTAATTTTATTACCTTTAGTGGCCAAGCACTATCAAACTGCTTCAACCTTAAATGGAGATAAAAAGTCATAATTGTTGTCTGCATTGAGTTATTTCTCAATAGATCTGTTGCGATCTGTCTCCTTTATTGCCCAGGACAACGTAATCCAGGAAGGCCAAGTGACATCACTGGAGATTTGTTGCAAAGTACAACACGCTGAAATAATGTGGGAATTGCACAGAATGTGTGACTTCCCTACAATGCAGGTAAATTCTCTGAAGAACTTGTTTCTCCACCCACCCCAAACTCTCTCCCATTTGTACAGTGGATGTGGAAAGAGAAAGTGGAACTAAAGAACTGTATTTTGCAGTCTGTTGTGCTGGCAGAGTCAGGAGGAAATTTGTATGTTGCCTAAAGAAAGGAGAGCTGTGGAACAAATAAATAAATTGATAGAAGCAGTCTGTGGTTTATCTGGACATTTATAAGAAAAGCTATTACAGATTCCTGTTACTTTTTCCTTTTTTTTTTGGAGGTGGGAGGTGCTTTGGTGAAGGAAACTATAGATAAAGTATTGGAAGGGAAAGGGGAAAACACAGAAGTGAATGTTTATTGACAGCAACAGGACTGGGACTGTCTAGAAAGGATATCAGAATGTGGCGGTTCCTCAGGGGTGTGGAAAAGAATGTACTAAGATTATGAGCATGTAGAAGGAGAAAGTAGATATAAGAACATGAATTATCAACAAAACTGTGTTTCTCATAAGAAACAGGTCTTAACTTTTTCTTTTTCTTCTCACCTAATTTGCTATGATTAGGTAGAATAGAATGAAATCAAACTGCAGCTTGCTTGGGGAATGAACCATTTCACTGTTAGTGCTACTATTAATTGGCTAAAGTAAACTGCTCACATAAAAGCAGAGCCATGCAATTTGAAAGCTGTAAAAATGTGAAAGCTAAAGCTCACCTTGACTTCAGGGGTTATGTAAATTTGGCAGAGAGAGACAGAAAAGAAACTGAAATGAAAGGCAAGAGGCACTGAGGCTTATCATTCATGAGACTATCTACTCTACATTCAGATTTCTTCATAGACAGGAAAATGCAGATGAGAAAAGAGTAAAGAGCTGATATATCAGGCTCATAAAACTAAACTATGAACATTTTTTTGGAGTGTGAACACCCTTAAAATAGAGTAAGATAAGGAATCAAATTTGAGTGCACATATTCAACATAGTAATGATTTCTTATTTTACTACTCAGAGATTGAAAGCTGATGTCAGTGTAGTGTTGGGACTTCCTAGTTTTCATACTGCTAAATCTTTTACAGTACCTGATCTCTATTATAATGAGCCACTATAATTGCATCGAGTGCTAAAAACAGGGTAGGAAATTAGAGTAGGGTTGATTTACAGCCCAGTGAATTAAAACAAGCAACTGAATGAACCCAGGACAGAACAGTTGTAATTGACATCTCTTCAACTGCAGTTGTGTGTGTACCTGGTGATTGACCTCCATTTCCTGCAGCTCCTCAAGATCCTGTCTACAGCAGGGTTACACAGGTGCATAGTCCTTACATCTGCTGGGGGCTTGTGCCCACCTTGTTGTGACAAAGACAGGACTGCTCTTGGCACTGCTTCTTCAGTCTGGAGCATAGCAATAACGTGCTTTTCCATGTCACAATGTGCAAAGAGCAAGTGGCTGCTGGTCAAAACAAGAGGGAGAATTAACTGTGCGTTTTCTCACAACAGCCTGGTGTTCCAAAATAATTTCCCCCTATTTTTTTTTTTAAATTTTAGAGAAGTGTTGGTTGTGTTTTTTTCCTTACAGTCTTACAATTCTCATGTTAGCCTTAAAAACCAATTTTCTGAAAATACAAAAAGAAGGTCTCAAAAGGTTGTTTGCTGTTTAGTTTTCAGGGTAAGAGTCTTTGCTTTTGGGTTAGTTTGGTTTTGGGGTTTTTTTTTTTGAGAAGGCTGCTTAACAGTACTAACTGACACCAACTGGGAATGTTGTGTTTGGATCAGTAACTTTCTTTTTGAATACTCAACACCAAACTTATCTGTTTGAAAAGATTTATGAATGTAAAATCACAGATTCTTACACAGATCACAGGAAGAAAAGTTAGTGGTAGAAATTCTTTTTACTAAAGCCCACTAAAGTACAAAAGCACTTATCAGGCTAGAAATCAATTGCAAGCAATTAACTAAATCTTAATTGTTCATTCAGCAACTCATTTTTTACATCATATGCAAAGTTAAATTAAAAGGATATTTCAGCGTAGTCAAGATTACATTTTAGGGATTTTATGGTAATGAGTAGGGTCCTTAGTTGGCAAATTTTGCTAATTGAAAAACTTAATTTTAACTGTTGAGATAAAAATGAATGTGCATCTTTCCCTTTTCCCTTAGACATATTTTAAAAACATGAAGCATTGCAGTGCTTCTAATTCAGAGGTTACTTTTTATTATTGATTTCAGAAATGCGAGTGGAATTTGGCAAAGGTTCCAAATGGTACTAGGCCATTGGCAGAGGTTCCAAATTATGCTATGCCATTGTTCTTCTACATAATCACATAAATTACTAGCAACTGTGAGGTAGTAGAAATGGAATTACAGTGATGACTTAATAAGGATGAAGTGTAAAAGATATTGAAATAAATGTGTAGGGATTTGGCTATACAAGTTCATGAGGGGTCCAGCCTTTCAGCTGAAAACATCACTACCACTTCTCTTATTTCAGTCTTCCACGGGCACCTGTTATTCACTGGCCAAAGACTGGGGTAGCACAGGGGGGTTGGACTAGATGATCTTTTGAGGTCCTTTCCAACCTTTAACATTCTGTGATTCTGTAACTGGATCTCTGCAACAGGATTGTCATTGTTCAGCACCCAGGAAGATAACTATAACTTCTGTCTTGTTGCAGTAGTTCAAGCCAAGATTGTCTTATTTATTTATTTATTTTTAAATTAGAGTACAAAAGTACCTTTGCTATTAAAATTTTAGGAACATTATTTTATATATGGAGAGAAAACTGAACTTTTTCTCCTGATTTTATGCTCATGTTAATGCTACCTCTCTCTGTCCTGGAAGCTGTTCTCAACCTGAGACAGGTCCCTGCCTGTGCTACATCACAGTTGTGTAAAGTAGATGTGTGGGCACCTAGTTCTCACCTTGATCCAGACCTGCTGACTGGGCTGTTTTGACCCCTGCCTGCCTTGTCACTGGACTGTGGCTGACCCTGACCACTCTCTCTGGTCCTGATCCTGACCTGGGACTGCTGTTCTTCATCCTGACTCCTCGCTGGTGAGCTCACTGCTTACACCAGCCAAAACATAGCTCTCTGCTCATCTGGCTGCTTTCCTGAAACCTTTCTACATGGCCACTTAAAAATGCCTTTTGAAAGCAGGGTCAGGAGCGGACGGAGAAATTGTGGAGCTGAAAATGGTGCATAACATTTTGACAATAACATATAGGGCTCCTTCACTTTTGACTCTTGCCCATTGGAAACCTTTGGGCTAAATTTTATGTGCAATGGAAGAATGTTGATATTAGACTGAAGTGGCTCAGGAATGGAATAAGCTGTATTTATGAGGCAATATTGAAGTGCTTCAATTCCATCTACCTTTTTATTAAATTAACTTTCTCTGTGGAAATAAAAATATCTTTCTGTGGTTTTGGTTGGTTCAGTAAGGAAAAAAAACATAGAAAGCAGTGTTCTTTAGTGAACATTCCTACAGATACGGCTGGACATAAAAATGCCATATAAGTGTTGAGAATTACTAATTCTCCTTAGCTGAAAAAGATTGTGAACAGGCAAGGATGATCTAAAAACTGTCATCCACACATTTTGCTTCATGTATCTAAAATGTTTGCGGTAGTTTGATTCACAAAAGAACTTAAACATTGGAACAGCAAACTCCACTGTGGTCCTAATGAGTTAAGTGAGGATCAATGGAAAAAGCAAATAAAAATGCTCTCAGACAAAGATACTTTGAACTTGCATGTACTCAAAATGAAGAAAAGTTAATAAAACTTTCAATAAAACTTGAATTTATTCTTTTCTTTGTTAGGTAAAGCTAAAACAAAGTTTCTGAAATGCATGCCAGGTTCATAAGAACTCTACAGTTCTCCAAAGCATGTTTTGGTGAGTAAGTACAGTCTTTTGACAGGGAGGTAGAACTTAACACCCACTTACCTCGTCATGGTTTTTTGAGAGCATAAGTCATATCAATCACTATTCCTTTTTCCTGAAACTGGCTCATGAGTTTCATCTCCCTATTCCTGACTGAGATCTGAATTTAATAATTCAGATTAAGGTATCATTACCATTTTCACACTTATTTTTTTCCTGGTGTCTGTAAGAATTGCAGGATTTCCTATCCCAAACATTCCTATACTAATGGACATCTGCTTTATCACTGGAAACCTAGACAATGTATTTCTTGGACTGATGAGCTTCATTCACTTTTAAATCCCCAATTAATTTCACATTGCATGTGTCTTTTATTTTTCTGTTTTGTCAGTTCTTTACTATTGATCCCTACAGTACCTTAACTTTCTAGAGTCCATTGTTAGGTATTCAAACAATGTGTTGAAACATTTGTGCATCCATGCTTTGAAATGTACTCTGCAGGAATTCTAGCTGTGAAAAGAGGGTGTATATCCTATCTTCCCTTATTTTCTTTTTTTTTGGCAATGTTACTGAATGGGGTTGTACAGACACATTTCTAAGAGATGTCTACAGTGTGCTGCATGATTTTATTGCTTTTCTTTTGATATTTTTGTAAATAGCTGTGCACCATATAAGTTTATCTAAAGTTGTACTCCGTCAGGTGATTCCTTCCCTGTCTTTTTGGAGGGAGTGGAGGTGACAGTCGGTAGAATGTGTTCCCTTTTTGCTCTTGAATTTCAGCTTTACTTCAGCCTCACGTATCTGCCTAATCTCTTGCACGCTGTTACCCTCCCTGGCCAATACTCTCCTGCTGTCCAAAATGTCATTCTCTTTCCAATTCCATAAATCATCACCAGAATAATTTTCTTATTCCTTGATATTACTATGCTTGGAGGGTTGTTTTTTTTTTTTTTTTTTAGATAACCACCTACCTTCCTTAATTGTGGCAAGTAAAGTGGTATCCACAATTACTCATGCTGGAGCTTGATTTTCTCCTTCAATTAAAACCATTAAATTGATTGACCAGGGAATCTGTTAATTGTTGCTCATAATCTCCAGCCAAGCTAGAAAAGACTTTTGAATAGCAGTCAGTCAGAAAATATGTTATCTCCTCAGTGTGCTGTAAATAAGGTTAGTAGATCTGTCCTATGCTATCACTGCTTTTAGAATTAACATTAAATTTAACCCCATCTGAATAGATTAGTATGTACAATTTTTTTAAATGCCAAAGGCCATATGGCACTTGGATCTTGGAAAAAGAAATGAATACAACAGAGAATGATACATGAACAAGACAGAGGGACGTTTGAGGTGAGGCAGAAAAGACAGCCCTGGAAGATGCAAGGTGGTTGGTAATCCAGGTCTCACTAAGGACAGACATCAAGAGATATGGACACTTAGTACTAGTAGAGGTTTGATCACTGAACAGGTTTAACCCACAGTGAATAGCTCTTTGTACTGCAAATATTTTAGTAGGATTTCACAAAATGAGTTGATGGTGGTGTTTCCTATTGATTTTTTTTTTAGTTTCTTGTCAGAAGCAGACATAAATCACTTTTAAAAATGACATCTACTGGGTGGAAGGAAACTGTTGCTTCTTTTATTGAGTGATCTTGAAAATCTTCTGGATTCTGTTTATTTTCTATTGGGAGAAAGGGCAGGTAACCCAGGAGGAGTCCAGGCCTGAGGTGAGGTTATGCAGGGAGAAAACAAGGAAGTCCAAAGCCCAATTTGAGCTCAATCTGGCCAATACTGTAAAAGATAAAAGGAAGAAATTTTATATGTTAATAAAAAAAGAAGGGCCAGGGAGAATCTCCCACTATTTCTGCATGTGGGGGGGAACCATTGTGACGGAGGATGAAGAAAAAGCTGAGCTACTTAATGCATTTTTTAACTCAGTCTTTAATAGTAAAATCAGTTGTTGGGAAGATGGGGATGGGAAGCGGACCACAGCACCCCTGGGAATTTGTTAGTAACCTGCTCAGCTGCTTAGATCCCCACAAGTCAATTGGTCCGAATGAGATTCACCTGAGGGTACTGAGGGAGCTGGCACAAGTGCTTGCCAAGCCACTTTCCCTTATCTACCAGCAGTCCTGGCTGATCAGGGTGGTTCTGCTGAACTGGAAGCTGGCACATGTGACACCCATCTACAATAAGGGCTGGAAGGAGGACCTGGGGAACTACAGGCCTGTCAGTCTGACCTCAGTGCTGGAGAAGGTGATGGAACAAATGATCTTGAGTACCATCACGCAACACATGCAGGACAACCACATGATTTGGCCCAGTCAGCATGGGTTTATGAAAGGCAGATTGTGCTTGACCAACCTGATCTTCTACAGAAAGGTGACCTTCTCAGTGGATGAGGCAAAGGCTGTAGAGGTTGTCTACCTGGACTTCAGTAAAGCCTTTGACACTGTTTTCCCAAGTATCCTCCTAGAGAAACTAGCTGCCCATGGAATAGATGTGTACACTCTTCACTGGGTTTAAAACTGGCTGGACAGCTGTGCCCAGAGAGTTGTGGTGAATGGAGCTAAATCCAGCTAGAGGCAGGTCACACGTGGTGTTCCCCAGCTCGGAGCTGGGGTTGGTCCTATTTAACAACTTCACGAATGATATGGATGAGGGGATCGAGTGCACCATCAGTAAGTTTGCAGAAAACACCAAATTATGTGGGAGTGTCAATCTGCTGGAAGGCAGGATGGCTCTGCAGAGGGACCTGGACAGGCAGAATCAATGGGCAGAGGCCAACTTTATGGGATGCCACAAAGCCAGGTGCTGGGTCCTACATTTTGGTCACAATAACCCCAGGCAGTGTTACAGGCTTGTGGCAAAGTGTCTGGAGAGGTCCCAGGAGGAGAAGGACCCAGTGAGGGATGCTAGTGGACAGCCAACTGAACATGAGCCAACAGCGTGCCCAGGTGGCCAAGAAGGACAACAGCGTCCTGGCCTGTATCAGAAATAGTGTAATCAGCAGGAGTAGGGAAGTGTACTCAACTCTGGTGACACCGTATCTTGAACAGTGTGGTGGTTTGTCCCTGGCTGGAGGCCAGACACCCGCCAAAGCGACACTATAGAATCGTAGAATTGTAGGGGTTGGAAGGGACCTTGAGAGATCATGGGGTCCAACCCCCCTGCCAAAGCAGATCTCCAGCTCATATTGCACAGATAGGCGACCAGACAGGTCTTGAATATCTCCAGAGATGGAGACTCCACCACCTCCCTGGGCAGCCTATTCCAGGGCTCTGTCACCCTCGCTAGGAAAAAGTTCTTACTCATGTTGGTGTGGAACTTCCTGTGCTCCAACTTGCAGCCATTTCCCCATGTCCTGTCCCCACAGACCACTGAAAAGGGGCTGGACATTTCCCCTGCATCCCCTGCTTAAGATAATTATAGACTTTAATTAGGTCCCCCCTTAGTCTTCTCTTCTCCAGACTGAACAGTCCCAGCTCACTCAGCCTTTCCTCATAGAGGACATGCTCCAGGCCCTTAATCATCTTCATAGCCCTTCTTTGGACTCTCTCCAGGAGATCCCTGTCCTTTTTATACCAAGGAGCCCAGAACTGGACACAATACTCCAGGTGGGGCCTGACCAGGGCAGAGTAGAGAGGGAGGATCCCCTCCTTTGACCTGCTGGCTACACTCCTCCGGATGCACCCCAGGATCCCATTGGCTCTCTTAGCCACCAGGGCACACTGCTGGCTCATGGCCAACCTGTCATCAACCAGGACCCCCAGGTCCTTCTCCACTGAGCTCTTCTCCATCAGGTCATCCCCCAGCCTGTACTGATACAAATGGTTGTTCCTCCCCAGGTGCAAGACTCTACACTTACTTTTGTTGAACTTCATCCGGTTTCTCCCTGCCCAGCTCTCCAGCCTGTCCAGGTCTCTCTGGATGGCAGCGCACTGTTCCTGCATGTCAGCCACTCCTCCCAGCTCTGTATCATCGGCGTACTTGCTGAGGGTGGATGCTATTCCCTCATCAAGGTCAGCAATGAAGATATTAAACAGGACACTCCCCTTTTCAGCTGGACTGGGGAGAAAATATATATTGAGAGGCTTAGCAGTCAAGATAAGGACAGGGAGAAATAATTTTGCAATCAGTGTCATGGTCAAAGCAGACTCAACACAGAATAAAGGTAAGAAAACCCTCTAATTTCTGACACTGTTCTGCACATCCAGTGACACCAGAGTCAGGTAATGAGAAGTGCGATCAGCTCGTAAAGCACCTTCCCCCTACCCCACCCTTCTTAGCTGACTTCACTTCAGTCATGATTTTGCTCCCTTCTTCCCCCAACATTGCAGCATAGGGAGGAGCAAGGACTGGGGGAACAGAGGTTTAGCTCAGTTATTCATGAGCCATTTTCCTTCTTAGCCAGGGGAGGGGGCATTCCTCAGCCCTTCCCCTGCTGCAGCGTGGGGTCCCACCCATGGGAGACAGTCCTTCACAAACTTCTCCAGCATGAGTCCTTTCCCACAGAGCTTCAGCTCTTCACCAGCTGCCCCAGGGTGGGTCACTTCTGTGGGGTGCAGTCAGAAATCATGAATGACTCTCAGTCTCTCAGCCACAGACTGCTCCAGCCTGACTCTCCATGGAGTCACAAACCTCCCCAAGCAAACCTGCTCTGTCATGGATCTCTTACTCATTTACGTGTCTCTGTCTCTCTCCACAGGCTGCAAGTACTGGCAGGGGCTTGCTCCAGTGTGGGTCACAGCATCTCCTGTATGTCTCCACCTGCTCCAGCGTGGGGCCTCTCCTCAGGCTGCAGGTGGGGTCTCGGCCTTTTCCATGGGCTGCAGGGTGACACCTGCTCCACTATGGGTTTCTCCACAGGCTGCAGGGGCATCTTTCTCTCCAGCACCTGGGGTACCTCCTCCCCAAATCACTGGCCTTGGTATTTGTATCTCTCTTATCAGAAGGGCTCTATCACTACTTACAGTGGTCTTCATTAAGTCGGGCCCTGTTTAATCAGAAAAGAAAATATGCAATAAATTCACCTACCATTCACTATGCCTTAATTATGTCTCAATTACTTTTTGCTTTTATGATTCAAGTATTTTCCTCTCAAATATACAATTTGAAAAATATTTAGCCAGCTGAACATCTATTGATGTGACTGAAGGG